>NC_137908.1:5440762-5448262 GCF_963457725.1 Sprattus sprattus | reverse complement strand
ACTATGCCCAACCTCAGTAAAATCTTGACTCCAGCCCTCTGCTGTTGGTTACAATTTATGCATGTTACCACAAACGGCCTGTAGGTGGCAGCATTGCTCCCTTGGATCAGCATAATCTACACAAGAGCCGCTCACCCGTTGGCATTGCAGATCTCCCCTACTACAACAAATCAATCCTCAATCAATTTCTAAGCTTAAATGACCAAGAAGACCACTGAGACCATATTGGTATTACTTTTCAGGATGCCTATAGTTTTGACAAAGCCACAAGGGTGGTTCGGATTATATTTGACTATGCCCATGAATGTAAGCTGCCTTTTCATCATTTAGCAAATCATTCAGTTCACAGCAACTGATGAACAGTGATTCGCCTTTTTTTGTATTTCACTAAACTACAACTAGCTGTAGGGCCTGTATATTCCTGTATATCACTGCTATCTGCATCCTGACCTACTATTATTATTATTATTATTATTATTATTATAATAGCCACTACTAGACCTGTGGTTACTAGAGATACAGGGACATGGATCATATAAGGCATGGTGTCTTTGTTGCCATGATACGCCGTAGAGGTAGGTTACTGTAAGGTTAAAGCCATATATAGCAGTATGATGGGTTGAATATCTTCTGGGTGCTGATGTCACTTTGAGGTAGGTTGCTGTAAGGTTAAAGCCATATGTAGCGGTATGATGGGTTAAACACAATCTAGCGGCTGATGTCACTGGACCAGCTGTGGTCCTCAAGCATGTGATGATTTCATACAAAATGCCCACATCAATATTCCTACTGAAGCTCTTCTCTGGGGACTCATTTAAACGTAAACATGTAAACATAAACATGTTTACGTAAACATGTTTTGTTGGTGGTTTTTTGTTTTGTTTTTTAAACTCCCCGCGACCTCTTCTGCAGCTTTTGATTGTTGATCAGCTCTTAGCCTGTCAGCCAGCCGGGGCATCCCTGCAATCATCATTGATATGGCTATTCAGATCCGCACACACACACACACGCACGCACACGCACGCACACGCACGCACGCACGCAAACACACACACACACACACACACACACACACACACACACACACACACACACACACACACACTTAAATAGCTCACATTACATCACTCACAGCACGATCTCTGGCGTGGGGCCAGAGGCGAAGAGCCGATTAAAATTAATTAAGGAACAACGTCCAATTAAGATGGGGAGTCACAGGTCAGGCGTGGACCGCATCCATCACCGCAGCGCAGCGCACTGGAGACACGGCTCGCTGCCCTCCCTCTCTCCCTCTCTCTCTTTCTCTCTCTCTCTTTCTCTCTCTCTCAGCTTAACGGCCATTCTGCGTAACCCGCGCCCCACCTCTCCCCGCTCTCTTTCTTTCTCTCCCTCTCAGCCCCTGACAGGAAAAGGCCGAAGCCTGTTAATCACAAGCTCGACTAAAACTTGAGGTTTGCACAAAACTTTTCCATTATCTGTATCCCCCCCCCCCCCCCCTCCTTGTTAACTGCAGCAAGAGGAAGAACATTCTAACATTCCAAGTGACATCATAATAGACTGACATCATAGAGGCATGACATCAGTGGGAGTCACTTGGTTGAGGACTGTGACACAATAATGTCTATTCACACAGCCCGAGGTGCTCAATACATCAGGCAGCACAACATAACGGGTGACCGTGCCGTGTGCATGGAGGTACGCTCTGGTTATTCCTTTGTGACACTCTCTAAGAGAGAGCGTAGCGTAGCTACCGCAGCGATGGACTTTTCCTGAGCCTTTCCATGAGGGACTCGGTGTCAAAAACACTGCAGTTTCCATTCCCCCTTCTCTCACGCTCACACTGTATCACTCTCTCGGTCCCCCTCTCTCACACTCACACTCTATCCCTCCATCAGTCCAACTCAAGCTAACCCTTCTCCTCCCTCCATCACGTTGTTTTAACACCCTTCAGATGCTCTCACCTTCTCTTCCTCTCCACTTTCTACTCGCCTTTCTCTCTCTCTCTCTCTCTCTCTCTCTCTCTCTCTCTCTCTCGCTCGCTCGCTGTGCTCCCTCTCCCTTTCCATCGCTCCCTCCCTCTTTTCAGTCTCTCCCTCCACCTCAACATCTCTCTCTCTCTCTCTCTCTCTCTCTCTCTCTCTCTCTCTCTCTCTCTCTCTAGCTCTGCACCAGTTACATCATTAGGATTCTGGTGCCATGCGACTGCAGTACTTTGCAAATGGAAGGCTGGGCATAATTTCCCTAAAATGCTGCTTTTTTTATCACCTATTTCCCCTTCATCAGAAGGCGGCGCGGGCCGATTGATGGCTGACGAGTGCCCTGACAGCCTGGCGTGTTTATGGCCAGATTTACCACCTATCTGCCGGCCTGGCCCTTTACAGCTCTCACACTCACTAAAAATGCTTATTTCTCAGATAAGGGTTAAAGCAAAAAGATGGGGCAGAAGAGAGAAAGAGCGAGAGGGAGAGGGAGAGGGAGAGAGAGAGGGATGGGGAGAATGGGAGAGGAGAGAAACAGAGGGAGGGAGAAGGGGAGTGTGCATAGACGCTGGCATAGGGATGATGTGTAGTGCAGGAGTCTAACCTCAGCAAATGTATGTCTTCATTCTTCGTTTTGTCTAAACGTATGTTTCATGGCAGAGTATGCCTCCCTACTGTAGAAAAAAAATAGACCCCACACACACACACACACACACACACACACACACACACACACACACACACACACACACATTTAAAAGAATATGTCTCTCCGTTTCTCTGCCTCCAAGTCAAAAAGAAGATGATATTCTCTTTTTCCCTTCTCTCAGCTTTTTTTCTCGCCCCGCGTGTGACGACGTGAATTTTACAGGGGGCAGCTTAAAAGAGAGAATGCTGGAGAAAGAATGTGTGGTCCTTGTCCATGTTGACCTCGATGGTCCCCTCCTGCAGTAAAGCCTGGTGCTAATATCTTCCAGAGAGAAAGAGACAGGGTGAGAGAGAGAGAGAGAGAGAGAGAGAGAGAGAGAGAGAGCTTCAGCATCAGCAGACTGATAACGCCAGAGATCATGGCACCGCGGTTAAAAACATTTCTCTTTTCATGTGCCTATGATTGGGCTCTAAAACTTGCACTCTATTCTCAGTGCACTTTAATTCTGGAGTTAGACCTCTAGACACTCCTGAACAGGGAAGTCAGTGACACACACACACACACACACACACACACACACACACACACACACACACACACAAACACTCTAGACACTCCTGAACAGGGGGGTCAGTGGCAGCCAGGGGTTCTTCCACTATGTTGTACTTTATCTACTTTTAATTCTATTGGTATTACTTTCTATTTCTTTTAATTATATTGTTTAAATTCTATTGTGTTTCACTGCTGCAACACTTTGTCTTACTTTTTCCTTTAGATGTGCCTTTTGCTTTTATGTACAGTATGTAAAGCACATTAATGTGGAATGGTGTGTGTCCGATGTGTCCTACCCAGACGTACCTTAAAGCCTTAAAAGGAAGGTGTGTGTGTGTGTGCGTGTGAGTGTGGATAATGGTATATATATATATAAAAAAAAAAACATTTTCATGTTGGTATACCACATTTGAATGAGGGTATAGATATAAAAAGGACACTGATTTCTTATTAAATAACAACTAAAGACAAAAAGTGCCTGCGTGCTCAAAGCTATAAAGATGCGCCGTATGCTGGCCTCTCATTTGTACGAACAGCAGTTTCCCGATCTCCGCTGTGAAACATTTCCACAACAGGGATTTGGTTTCTCTCATATTATCCTGTTGCTTCATGTTTGGCATAATTGGAAGACAGGAGATATGACAATGAACACTCCGTAGTCAGTAATTATCAAGGCCAATTATATGCACTTTAGAGCTCACAGCAGGAAAGGAGGGAAAATGAGAGACAACGCAGAGAAAGAGAGAGAGAGTAGAGCCAAGAGGAGGGAGGGAGAGAAAGAGGGGAGGGATTGAGAGGGGGAAAGAGAGGGAATGAGGGAAAGAGAGAGAGAGGGTTAACCATGGAGGAGAGAAAGACGGGAGCCTGGATTTTCAATCAGAGAAAAATCCCTATCTGGGGAAAACAAGCAATCAAACAGCTATTCTGCACTACCTGCGCCCCCTCTATAAATCAGAGGCACTGTGGGTAGCATGGATGCGCTCATATCCAAGTCAAACTGGCAGCAGGCTCTCTCTCTCTCCCCCTCTTTGTCTCACTCCCTCTTTTTCTCTCTCCCCCTCTCTTTCTCTCTCCCTATCTTTC
Source organism: Sprattus sprattus (assembly GCF_963457725.1). Taxonomy (NCBI): domain Eukaryota; kingdom Metazoa; phylum Chordata; class Actinopteri; order Clupeiformes; family Clupeidae; genus Sprattus; species Sprattus sprattus. Next base: position 5,443,999 of record NC_137908.1, on the reverse strand, counting down.
TCTCTCTCTATATCTCTCCCTCTTTCTCTCTCTCCCCCTCTCTCTCTCTCTCTCTATCTCTCTCTCTCCCCCTCTTTGTCTCTCTCCCTCTCTCTCTTGCTTTTTCCCTTGCTCTCTCTTTCTCTCTCACCCCTTCTTTCTTTCTCTCTCTCTATTGCTTTCTCCCTCTCTCGCTTTCTCTTTCTCTGTCGCTCTCTCTCTCTCCCCCTCTTTCTCCCTCCCCCTCTCTCTCTCTTTCTCTTGCTTTCTCCCTCTCTCGCTCTCTCTCTCTCTCTCTTGCGTGTTCTCTCTCTCTTGCGTACTCTCTCTCTTTCTCTCTCTCTCTCCATCTCGCTCGTACTCTATCTCTCTCTCCCTGCTCAGCTTTTTCCAGATCTTTCTCTGCTCCTCTCTTCACTGGTAGAACTCTACGTTCTCACTTTCACGTGTGCCTTTGCTCGTGTGGTGGATGCCATTCCTGGCGGTCTCATCCTGGTGAGGACCAACTGCTCTCGCTCGGTCTAATAAATGCAGACCACATCTAGATGGACTGGCAGTCAGATTTACTAAAGAGAGTTTTCTTCTTTTTTTTTCTGTTTCATTTTGCCTTATTTTCCACTGTCCTGATTTCATCCCTCCATTTTCAGTTTTTTTGTTTTTTGTTTAGTTTTTCCCCCCTATTTTCAAAGAGTACCTCCAAAGACTCGTTAGAGGAAATGTGTGAGAAGAGCCTGCTCACACTGGGATTTAATTTAGGCCGTCAGAGGTCGCGACCCCAGGACAGGTCAACTGCAGAGGTCGTGCGCAGGGAGGGGAGAAGGCCTGTGAGGGGGCAGTAAAAGAGCCCGACAGCGGACCGGTGGCCCAGGATCAGAGCAGTACAATCAAGACCAGAGCACACTCGCTAACACACACACACACACACACACACACACACACACACACACACAACACTCGCTCGCTCTCACACACACACACACACTCTCTCTCTCTCTCTCTCTACCTCTCTCTCTCTCACACACACACACACACAGACACACACTCGCTCTCACACACATACACACTCCCTCTCACACACACACACACACACACACTCGCTCACACACACACACACACACACACACACACACACACACACACACACACACACAATGCAGGCCAAGACCAGAGGGCAGATCCAACCAATCACTTGCAGATTCTGTGGAAAAACTGACTGATTACCTGTAAGTAATTGGCTTTGTGCTGGCAAAACCTTGATGAAGTCTGATGGATTGGTAGATGAAAGGGAAGCAAGCTGAATAGCGGTCTAGCATACTTATAAACATATTTGGAAGTCCAACAGCTGGCGAATGCAAGTGCCTCATGGGAACCTCTGATTCCTCCAAATGCAATGCAGGGCAGGCATCTCACCAAATAAAGATGGACGCTCTCCATCTTCAACTGGCAGTGTTGCAAAAACTTCATCCAACACAAACCACACACACACACACACACACATTCTCCCTCTCTCTCTCTCTCACACACACACACACACACACACACACACACACACACAAGCATCACAGGAACATCTGACCACATCAGATGTCCCTCCCTATCATCATCCCATACTATGCAGTATCACGCTCTGCTAGCCTAGCTCCAGTTATTACTAGCCATATCCACCAGTTAGTGGAACTACAGCACACAACGGGGCCACTGTACGTGCAGAGCCACCATTTCCCAGCCAGCAGAGGCAAGCTGAGGACACGGTGGGGAAGACGGACAGGTACAATGTGCTCTGGAGAAGTCCGAGGGCTCGCCTGCAGATGGTGGCTGTGAATTAAAAGTCGGCCACAGGACGTTAACTTCTCCTACACCCCCCCACCCCCCTCCCCCCCAACCACCAGCCACTACACCCCCCCCCCCCCCCCCAGCACACAGACCACTCATCATCCCAGCGAGGCTCTGCTCTGCTCGGCTCGGCTCTGTGCATGAGTACATCCAAAATGGAGAGGCCCGTAAAAGCCACACAGTGGAGTAATGGGCTGGATCTGGGAGAAGTCAGACAGAGCGTTTCACATTTATTTCCCTCCCCTCCGCTCCCCTCCCCTCCGCTCCGCCGATGGCTGCCAGGCTGTGTGTTCCACAGGGGTTTTCCCTCGCGCTCTCTCTCTGTGTCTCATTGTGCGTTTCTGCTTTTGTCTCTTTGTGCATGCGTCTCTGTTTGTCCCTCGTTCTCTCAGGATGCCCCCATCTCACCTCTCATGGCCCCCCCCCCCCCACCACCACCACCCCCCCTCTCACTCTGTCTACGTACATCCCTCTCATTTAGCATACACCGGTCCCCATCTTACTGTCTAGCTTTCTTTCTTTCTGTCATTTTTTCTTTTTCTGCATGTTTTTGTCTCCGTCTCCCCCTCTCATTTTCTGTCCCTTTCTCTTACAGCCCACCCTGGCCCTACCCTTCCACTGATTCCAAGCACCCCCCCCCCCCCCCCACACACACACACACCCACACACACACACACACACACACACACACACACACACACACACAGACAGAGAGAGAGAGAGAGGGCAGTTCATAATGGCAGGAAGGAAAGCTTGAGTCTCTTCTAAACCATCCTAGTGAGTCTCACAGAGCCAGAGCTACTCTCATATCACCACTCCAGACAGACATAGAAAATGGCTGCCTTTGACACTCTGCCCCATCCTCCCCCTCCTCCACCACCCCAGAACAGCCTCTCATAAATCTCCCCTTACCCCGGACAGCACTGAGGCTTCTGCCGGGCCGCTAAAAATGTCAATACAAACACCATTATGCCACCAGAGCCAGGGCCCGGGCCGACGGAGATCTGACAGCCAGGCACACACACACACACACACACACACACACACACTCACACACACACACACACACACACACACTCGCTCACACACAGAGACACACCATAGCCAGGGCCCAGGCCGACAGAGATCTGACAGCCAGACGGCCCTCCTGCCAGCGGCGAGGGCGTGCTTTAACCCGCCAATAACGGCATCGTGTCACCATCAACCAACCGAGTGCAGACGCCGATGACAGTAATCTTCCTAATGGCCGCGGTATAACCACTGTTCGACACACACCTTCAAAATGGTCCTGGAGGCACATAGAAAGTGAGTTATGCTAAAAAATATTCCATTCGGAAGAAAAATATTCGTCACTGAACCCGCATTGCAGTGACCAGAAGGGGTCTAGAAGTGGAATGCAATGCTCAAGCAGTCGACACACTGAAA
>NC_137908.1:5403262-5438262 GCF_963457725.1 Sprattus sprattus | reverse complement strand
CATACTAACTACCCTCATCTCTCTCTCTCTCTCTCTCTCTCTCTTCCTTTCTCTCTCTCTTTCTCTCTCCCTCTCTTCCTTCCTTCCTTCCTTTCTTTCTCTCTATCTCTCTCTCTCTTTCTTTCTTTCTTCATACACCTACTATTCTGTCCATCCTCCTTTCTCTCTACCCATACCCTCTGCTGCTCCTTCCTCTCCTCCATGCATCTCTCCATGCATCCCTCCATCTCTTGTCTTTCACGTATGCCTTTACACCTCCCTGTTCTGCCTCCCACACCTCCATCTTTTTTTTTCTCAGGGTGTGTTCCTTTCTGTAATACCACTGTGTTCTTCGTCTCTCCCTCATCCTCTCTCTTTCCTGTCTCACCATCTCTTCCTCTTTCCCTCTCTTCCTCCCTCACTTTCCCTCTCTTCCTCCCTCACTTTCCCTCTCTTCCTCCCTCACTTTCCCTCTCTTCCTCCCTCACTTTCCCTCGCCCTCCCCTCTTTCCCCTTTCTCTGGTCTCTATCAATTATTTTCTATTTATCCCCACATGCTTTCAATCATTCTGCTCCCCCACTTTGTCATCCCCCCCCCCTTAACCCATCTCCGCCACTCCCTGTTAGCTCTCTGCTGTCATTCACTTCACTCTCTACGCTCTCTCTGAACGTCCCCCCTCTCTTTCTCTCTCCATCTCTCTCTCCCTCCCTCTCTTTCTCTCTCCATCTCTCTCTCCCTCTCTTTCTCTCTCCATCTCTCTCCCTCTCTCTCTTTCTCTCTCCATCTCTCTGCACGTCCCCCCTCTCTTTCTCTCTCCATCTCTCTCTCCCTCTCTTTCTCTCTCCATCTCTCTCTCCCTCTCTACCTCTCTTTCTCTCTCTGCACGTCCCCCCCTCTCTTTCTCTCTCCATCTCTCTCTCCCTCTCTACCTCTCTTTATCTCTCTCTCCCTCTCTACCTCTCTTTATCTCTCTGAACGTCCCCCCTCTTTTTCTCTCTCCATCTCTCTCTCCCTCTCTTTCTCTCTCCCTCTCTTTCTCTCTACATCTCTCTCTCCCTCTCTACCTCTCTTTATCTCTCTGAACGTCCCCCCTCTTTTTCTCTCTCCATCTCTCTCTCCCTCTCTTTCTCTCTCCATCTCTCTCTCCCTCTCTTTCTCTTTCCATCTCTCAGCACGTCCCCCCTCTCTTTCTCTCTCCCTCTCCCTCTCTTTCTCTCTCCATCTCTGTGGACGTCCCCCCTCTCTTTCTCTCTCCATCTCTCTCCCTCTCCCTCTCTTTCTCTCTCCATCTCTGTGGACGTCCCCCCTCTCTTTCTCTCTCCATCGCTCTCTCTCCCTCCCTCTTTTTCTTTCTCCATCTCTTTGGACTTCCCCCCTCTCTTTCTCTCTCCATCTCTCTGTCTTATCTTGTCATGGCATGCTGACTTATTTCCCCTACTGACTTTTACATGGCAATTTCCCATCATGCATCTCTGCCAGCCGCCGCCCCTTTTCCCCTCACTTTCGCTTCCCCCTGCTGTGTGTGTGAGAGCTTCTGTAACCACACACACACACACACACACACACACACACACCACACACACACACACACACAAACACACACACCATTGCTTCCCCAACTGTGTTTGAGTGTCTGTAACCACACCCATACGCACACACACACACACACACACACCCATACGCACACACACACACACACACACCCATACGCACACACACACACACACACACACACACACACACACTCCCTTAATACCCTTGACCCCTATGTGGGCGTACCACGACCTCCCTTATGATTACTCTGACATTTCCACTCAAAATCAGGCAAGGACGCCTCAGCCCAGAGACTCATAACAGCTAAACCCGATTGGTCAAATCCCTCCCAAACGGGCAATGGCAGGAGCAGTTAATGCACATAGTGAATCTTGACAATAATGTCAATGTGATAGCGTAAGGAACTGCCGTCTGTGCTGTAACACCTTGGACACCTCACATCACCCATCTGTTCATGCTGTTGACCATCTCTATTCATTTAGAATGAGGCGAGTAAAGCAGCGCCTTATAGATTGGCCTATTACAATCACCATCAGTGTCATTGAAGGAAAAGAATAGTTGATTTCCTGGAAAGAACAGGAGAGAAGGAGAGGGAGAGGGAGGGAGAGAGAGAGGGGGAGAGGGAGAGACAGAGACAGACAACAAGGGAGAGAGAGAGAAAGAGAGAAAGAGAGAGCGAGAGAGAGGTAGAGAGAGAGAGAGGGAGAAAGAGAGAGGGAGAGAGAGTGAGAGTGAGAGGGAAAGACAGGGAGTGAGAGAGCATACATGTTGGGAAACAGAGGTGGGGAATTGCACTTCTCTCTTATTGATATTTTCAAGGCAAAAGTAATAAATGAAAAGGTATTGAACTGGAGGAGTGGGAGGAGGGCCATCACCAGATGAAAGGAGGCGAGGGAAGGGAGAACAGCGAAAGAAAAGAAGAGAGAAAATGAACAATCAGAGGAGAGAGGATAGAAGGAGAGAGGTAGAGAGAGAAGAGGGACCCTAAGGACACACTCAAGCAACCAAGCGCCATGGTATCTGCTACTGGAGGATTCTCATCTCCATGTCCACTCCCCCACACACACACCAACACACACCAACACACACACACCCCCACACACACACCACCACCCCTATCTCTCGAGGCTCCATATCTCCTCAAGTATTACTGACAGCTATATGCATGCAGCAAGATGGAATTTTACTGTCTAACATGGGGCTGTTCATTTCCCCTAACATCCTGCAGCTGTCCACCGCAGTAATCATGACTGCCAATTTATTTGTGCGACAAGGGCATGTTAACGTCGCAAAAAAGTAAACCCTGTCCGCCGTCGTTGCTTCAGTGCTCACGTTCTCAGTTGATCGTCCTTCAAAAAACATGACATTTACATTTCTCGGTCCTCTCTCTCTCTCTCTTTTTCTTTTATTTAAAAAAAGGCAAACAACTGTTTTTGCTCCCCGTCTTCATCTCTCCATGCCTCGCTCCCTCTTTCCTCGCCACAGGCCTCCCTTTTCCTCCCCCACCGCTCTCTTCTCCTCTCTCAGCACATGCTCGCCCCGTTAAAACCACTTCAGAAGCCTTTTATTGGGCTGCCTCGCCCACTGCCTGCATAAAATTACCAGCCCATGGTAGCCAGCTCATATAATGGCCAGGGACAGCCAGCCTTGAAGGCGAGCGGGGGGTGTGGAGGGGAGGGGGGGCCGGTGGTGGAAGGACCCCTCCTCCACCGCCACATGTCAAACAAACACTGGGGAAACCAGACACTTCAGGCTGTCACGACATGGGAAAACCTCGGCCGATCTGACCATGACAATAGCCGGCTTTGATATGGCCCAGATGTGGCACGGCAGCCGGCCACATCCTTTCCAGAATTGGCAGCCATTTGGGGGAAACCACAGTTCTCAATGTCTCAATTAAAACAAGAGTATATAAGGCAAAGATGTATTGTCTGGAGTAGCACTGATAGCACTGAACTGCAGAAGACGAGCAATGACAAAATGGCTGACACGGGCTGAAGCTTGTTTCCTGAGACAGTGCAAAAAGTTGCTAGTTACAATCAGATCCAGTGAAAGAAGTAAAGAGAAGAATTCATCATTAAATGAACTCAATCGCCCTTTTTACAGAAATTCTGACTGCTTGTATTCTGCTTGTATAACCAAACATGATAATTTTGAAGTGCTACTGGTTCAAATACTTCTTACACAAGTTTAAAAAAAAGAAATACTTCTTACAAAAGTTTAAAAGCTAAAAAATAGACGAAGAGATGGAGTATAGGAAATGAATTCTCTTCAGGCTTATTAAACTATACTAGGCCTATCGAAAATCACAGATTTTCAGATAGAATTCATTTCATTAAATTACTTTTCAAGCCGTTGCCTGAACACAGGAATGCTTAATGTGAAATGACTGTTTGTGCGAGAACGCTTTTTTCATACAGACGTTGGAAGGGATATTTCCAACCTAAGAGAGACAACCTCTAGTTAATATGGGTTGAAATATACTGCCATCAAGCGTCTGCTTTAGGGACAAACAAAAATACAAGTGATAGAGAAAACCTTGACTGCTCGGAATATTCAAAAAACAGCGGCATGGGTGCCAAAACCAGGCAGGCACCCCCTACAAATAAAAGTGTTTTGTATTATTGTGCTGTACGTTCTTCGTCTGGCTACTGTCAGTCGTTTCACAACGGCTACAGGCTCTTGTTTCACAACAGTTTGCCTCAACCACGTTCTCTTGGTCAAGCAGTGCTCAGCGCGAACCTTGGCTTTCACTGAGTCAGCAGAGACTTGATCCTGTTTACTAGAAGCGACCTCATGATTTGGGGCAAGTTCAAAAATGTCTGACGCAAGACATCGCTGCGCAGTTTATCGCCCAAGAGTATCCAGTATTAAAGAAGGACGGGAGGGAGGAAAGGGGTTGCACAAGCAGTGAAGCGTGCACGGGCCCAGAGTCACAGGTCACCACGAATATGCTTTTAGGGCTTTAATTATACCCGCTTGAAGACGCGCACAAGGTTAGTTGAGGACGCCACGGACGAATCCGCTTCAAGTCCGCAGTTGGTGTCCTTGTGGCGCAGTGCTCGTATAGCCAAGTCTGCACAAACACGGTATACGGACGTCCACATTCCACAGAGTCGTGCGTTCACTTTGTGATGACGACATTTAAGTCACTTGGACCCTCGAGTAAATGCAGATCCTGAAAATGTAACACTGACTTGGGATAAGTCGTATTTTTTGAGCCCCACACAAAGTTTTCCTAAATAGACACACAATTACTGACTCAGCACAGGATCCATACAAGTCTGCCACGAATGCCTGAAAAAAACTGAGTACAGAATCTCACCAAAATAACTTGGCCGGTTTCCCTTACTGAGACTTAGGCAATGGACTACATTACCCATGGTTCAACATAGTGTATGTGTCGTCACAGCATCCATGTGCGTTTGTTATTGTTGTTGGCAATAAAACAACTGCACGAGCTGACCGGGCACCATAACTTTCAAGTGCATCTTGGACGAAGACGAAGAACTATTTCTAATCGAGTTGATTTATTTCCCGGCAAATCGGTAAGTAATATATAAATGCAAATTATATTGCACTGCCTAATACAACTAGACTTTAAATAGCCTTCACGGATATCTAGTTTGTAATGATCCTCTTAATTAAACAAAGTTTAAAATGTTTAATCCCACCACTGCCTGAATTGTTTTCTGTTTTGAAAGAGTTTTTTTTAGACACAAATTCGAAAAAAGAAAATAATTGTTAGGCTAGTAGGCTACTCAACAGTCAGGAAGCCTATACAAAATGAAATAATTAACGTGATCATCAAAAGAAACGAGATATTTTCAATGCTAAACAGTCCCTCCACAGCAGGACAATGTAGTGTTTTCTTTGGGACTGAATGGCAAAATGACTACTTTTTTCCGCAGCATCCACGCAACTCGAATGTAACATACAACGGGGTTATTTAGAAGTGCGTGTTATGTGTAGCTATGAAATTCAAAGCAACGCGGGAATGCATCCACTCTCGAAGTTTACGTGTTCAGTTTCTTATAATACAGATTTCTACCTCTTAATTATGTATCCTACGATATAGTACGTTAGAAATTAAGAGGAAAATATCTACGATCTCTTCCAGTTCACCTTTCGCACAGTTTTCAGGAGCCATTTTCCCGGACAGACGCACAACAAATGACAGCTGTGAAAACCCGTGAACGTAGGCTACACGAAAAGTCCCAGGACAGGGATTAAGTGACAGTTCTATCGCAATACTGTTTATCAAATGCTCTGCATGGGATGTAGCGACTATTTTTTGCGCGCAGCCTGTGGCTTCACAACATGCAACACAGCGCTGTCCAAGCAGTCGCCTTAGATTACATATTTAGCGGAAGTTAATGACTTCAGCTAAGGAAAACATCTCTTGGAAGAATTGCATTGCTCCACTGCGTCAACAAATTTCACAACACTTTGAAACCGAACACCCATGTTCTCATCCGGCACCTCAAACTCCTCGGCTTTGAGTTCATTAGAACAGGCCTAATTATAGCGCGACGGCACAGAACAGACAGACAAGGACTTTAATCCAGAGCCCTTGCAAATATAAATAGCCAGAAACTAACTGATAAAGCCAATGGCAAATTATGGTATTGTGACAATACAGATATATTTGGTATGTGCTGAATGTATTGAAGTTGCTGAGAGTGCTTTATCTCTCAGTTAATGATAATGAGATAAACTAATGATCTGAGCACACCATATCTCCTTTTTTCCTTAACCATATGCTTAACCAATACCCAACATGGTCCGGTTCTTACAGGTTTCTGAATTCCATGGATAACATTCAGAAAGTGCAGTTCCGGAACGTGGGAAGGAGCTACTTCCCCCAAACCAGAGTAGAATGCCACTACAAGATGACCAGCGGTCACACGTGGACCAACAGTGACTGGGTTGGCCTTTTCAAGGTAACATATCGCTTATTCCCTCCAGTCTTTGTGCCTCCGTGATTTGGAAATTCAATGTATAATCATCAATTTATTGCATTCAATGCATAAATTGCAGGAAAAATATGCCTTAATGTTGAATTGCAACTTATTTCCGCTTCTTTAAGCCTCCTGATGGTGGTGAAGTGTGCTTTGTATTAGACATTCTATTGACAAAGCTGGAACTGTTATGTCATTCAAAAAAAGTTTTTTTAAAAGTTAAAATTAACTACTTACACATCATGTTATTCTGCTTTGTATGGAGTTGTGAAATTGTAAATAGTGTCCGAACATGTATTGAGGTGATGAGCAGGAGGCAGGCTTTTCTTTGGTGGTGTTGCCATAGTGACCAGGAAATGAATACTCAGGATCTGAAGACGAATGGAAAGATGGCAGGGATCTTATATGCGGATACAGTGCACAGGGCAAGGGTTGCCAAAGACACTTATACTTAGGAAAACTACGCTGAGCCGTTACAAATAACAACACAGAGACTAAAATAGCACAGAAATACACACTTCACACACATTCTATCATCAATCACTTTCACTACCAGACCTGCATGCTCAGCATTTTGGATGAACTATACACCAATAGGAACATTACACCAATAGGAACATTACACCAATAGGAACATTGCACCAATAGGAACTATACACCAGTAGGAACTTTAAACCAATAGGAACTATACACCAATAGGACCTATAAACCAATAGGAACTTTACACCAATAGGACCTATAAACCAATAGGAACATTACACCAATAGGAACTATACACCAATAGGACCTATAAACCAATAGGAACATTACACCAATAGGAATTATAAACCAATAGGAACTATACACCAATAGGAACATTGCACCAATAGGAACTATACACCAATAGGAACTATAAACCAATAGGAACATTACACCAATAAGAACTATACACCAATAGGAACATTACACCAATAGGAACATTACACCAATAGGAACTATAAACCAATAGGAACCTTACACCAATAGGAACTTTAAACCAATAGGAACTATAAACCAATAGGAACATTACACCAATAGGAACATTACACCAATAGGAACATTACACCAATAGGAAACACACAGCTCTCCTGCATGCTTTAAGTCCCCACCAAGTCGGTCAGTTGTCCTCAGTGACAAAGTCCCTCAAGTGCTGGGGAAGTGATTACGTTGAGAGCACTCCTGGAGCGACTCTCTTGTTTGTGGGCTCAGTCTCTCTCTCTCTGTGTGAGCGAGCCAGGGGCCCACAGAATCAGTCCCGGTGGAGATCTACAGACCGAACCTGTTGCCGAACTAACTGCACTCTTCACACAAAACCAGACAGTTTTGTGTACAGAGTACATGGCCAGACCCACTGGCTCGCTAACCTTGGAGAGGCCCCTTCTTAAACTCAATAAACCCATGCCTTATCTACCCGTGCCAAAAATGCTCTCCTCGGCAGCCGGTGTCGTTTTCCCGCTTCTGTCGAACTCCAGCCTCAGTTGGCACCTGCCTGGCTTCCCCAGCATGTGCAACTCCCGCCCGCTGCCACTAGGGTGGGTTGCCGTGGTAAATCAGCCCAGGCTCGTCAATCACCTCTGGTTCTGGAGTCCACCCAGCATTCTGAGCTCATGTCCGAAAATAAGGGCTGCAGGGGTGCACTTTGTTGACTCCTAGACAGCTGTCCAGAATGCCCACAGGACCAAGGGCAGAAGCAGCTCCCAATCTCGCTGCTGGCGACCAGGGGGGCACTGTGGCGCAAACAGTAGCCCTGACCAAATTCGGGCTTGATGCTAATAGATAGATAGATAGATGGATACTTTTTTAATCCAGAGGGAAATTAAGGTTAATGGAGGACACAGGTTCGAATCTGGCCCCATATAATTTCTCCTGTCCACTCCCCACCTCTTCTCCCTCTCATTTCTTGTCCCACTCTTCACTGATCTATCAATTAAAGGCATAAAAAGCCCAATTACAAAACTTAAAAAAAAACATTGTCCAAAGCACCACCCTAGTACGCTGCAATCAGCCCTCTCTCTTAGATCCAAAGGCAGCAAGCAAAACAGCACATCAAACAAAGGGCCAAGTTGAAGGGTTTTTCTGATCATCCGACCAAGCCTTCACTCAGGCTGGCAGTTCAAGGAGAAGATGCTTTATTATTATAAATTAAAAGCCTGTTCCCTAATCAATGCACAGGCCTACTGAAGGGCAATTAGTGAGTTAGTAGAGTATTGGTGAAAGAAGGCCAGGAATGGTCATCACATTTTGAATAATAATATTTTCTGTTCAGTTTTTAGTACAGGATTACAAAGAACTTGATTTTGGAATTGACCTTTGAAGGTTCAAACCAACGCATGACATCAAGTTAATTTAGAAAACATAGTATGGATGAAAGGAGTGTATGGTTGTGTGAGTTCCCAGAACTGTGTGAAATCAGAGGGCACATCTAAAATGATGTGAATGAAATGAAAACAAATGGACACACAAAAACTAAAATATTAAAAACCAGAAATACTAAACATAACCTGCCTTTGGAAGTCTGTCTATCTCTCATTCATTTATTTTCTTGTTTTGTGGAGTTTAAAGGAAAATCGCCAATTCCTGATCCAGGGACCGATCCCTGTTCCGGAAAAGTTATAACAAGGAAAACAAATCAAATGCGGAAACATGACATTCCTACAGGGTACATCTGAGTGAAGGCAAGTGTTTTGTGTTTGTTTGCAGGTGGGCTGGACTACAGTGAAGGAGTACTACACCTATCTGTGGGCACTGGTGCCAGAAGGCTACACTGAGGGACGTGATGCCGACTGCTGCGTCCAATTCCAGAGTAAGGATGCGTTCACCTCACTCTTATGACTGATGTCACTGCCTCACACTCTGAGAGCGTGGTGTAGCAATCACTGTGTGACATCGGGGTCGCTATAAGCAGGAAGTGATGTAATTTTTTTTATACGCCGCATTTCATACAAGGACGTAACACAATGCGTATATACTACACTTGACTAGTCTTTGCACCTTGAGACATCTTTGTATGTGAAAGTGTGCTATATAAGTAAAATAAAATCCATTATTATTATTATTATTATTATTATGTGGTAAACATGAAAACAATACACATACTCTGCTCCCTCTTCTATAGCCATGACTGGGATCTGGAAGCAAAGTGAGGCATGGTCAAAATTCTGAGTACCCCCTTGTTGGTATTTGTTTTAGTACCAAATGCTTGGTGGAGACTCAGTTGGAGAGAACTTAAAAAAGACCTACACCCTCTTCCCTTCCCTTTCCTTTCCTTCCCCTCTCTTCCCTTCCCTTCCCTTCCCTTCCCTTCCCTTCCCTTCCCTTCCCTTCCATTCCATTCACCTCCATTCACTTCCCTTCCTTTCCTTTCCTTTCCTTTCCTTTCCCTTCCCATCACATCCCACAGCATCCTACATGCCCAGCCCTGGCGCTGACTTGTACCAGTTTGTGTATGTGGACGCCGGAGGAGAAGTGTGCGGCATCAGCGCTCACTTCCTGTTCTCCACCCCGGGAGCCCTGGACGAGCTGGTGACCCTGGAGAACGACAAGCCTGAGGAGGAGGGCGCAGGGGAGGGCCTGACGATGGTAGTACCCAAAGCTCAGATCCTGCAGGTACGCACTTGTTCCTCTACAGTGATTTAGGGCACAAAGATCTGAGGGTTCTGATGATGGTAGTACCCAAAGCTCAGATCCTGCAGGTACGCACTTGTTCCTCTACAGTGATTAAGGGCACAAGGATCTGAGGGTTCTGTAGGCAACCACAATACATAGTTTAAATTCCAATCTGTTTAGGCTACATACAGGATTTGAGCAACAGATTCACCACTTTTGGATATTGCAATAAAAATACTATAACATTTCTACTATTTTGATACACAACGTATGGTTAGGCCTATGGTTTCTGTCACCAAGTGCAACTTTACACTATATCCTTGCAGGAAGTATTTTGCAGGGAGAATATGTTTACATCACTGAGTCGCTCTTAAGGCAAGGCAATGTGCTTTATATAAATAAAAACAAAAGGAACAACAGGAAAAATACTGACTAAGTGCTTAAGAGTGAAAAACAATAAATATATATATAAAGAGATTAACAAATATATATATAATTAAAAGAAAGTACAAATTACATAAAGAAGTCATTAAAAGAGAATTCAAATAAAATAAAGTGACTATTGCTACAGAATAATTACAAGTTGAGTGTAGTAGAAGTCAGAGTAAGTAATATAATTACAAGTTAGGTGCAGTAAAAGTCTTAGAGAAATGTTTTCATTTGGATTTCAACAATAATGCATTTGCATTTGATACATGGGAACATCTAAGATCTAAGATATGGCCGTTCGTTCCAGTTGCATAAAGTTAAATCCTGCTTCACCATGTTATGTCTGGACTCTGGGTTCTACTAGCTGCCCTGAGCAGTTAAATCCTGCTTCATCATGTTATGTGTGGACTCCAGGTTCTACTAGCTGCCCTGAGCAGTTAAATCCTGCTTCACCATGTTATGTGTGGACTCTGGGTTCTACTAGCTGCCCTGAGAAGTTAAATCCTGCTTCATCATGTTATGTGTGGACTCTGGGTTCTACTAGCTTCCCTGAGCAGTGATCCATTAACTAATTTAAAGACGGCATAGTGTGGTGTTGAAAGTCTGTCTGATCATTTTGATTTTTTCTCTACCTGAACAGGGTCACCTGGAGGAATGCCAAAAGGAGCTGAAGGATCTGAAGCTCACGATGGAACAGAGGGAGGAAGAGAAGGAGAGAGAGAGGAAATGGCATGAGCAAGACAGGCAGGAGTTGATGAAAGAGAGGGATGACATGAAAGAGGAGATCAGCGAACTCATGACGGGCCTAAGACTCCAGCGAGAAGAGCTGGAGAAGGTTGAGCTGAAACACAAGGTATGGATGCTATGCTATGCTAGAGCCCCACAACATGTCCAGGACAGTTATATCACAGTCATATACTGAGTCAGACACTGTGAACGACAGGTGTATGATATTTTTGTAAAATGGGACATCCTATAAATAGATCTGGTCAGTAGTTTAATTCACCATTATATTAATACTCTGCACAATGGTAACAACAACACAGTGAGATGAAGGCAACAGCTGAGTGATTTTTTGCAAAGGTACGCGGCAACTTAAATGTCAACAGAAAGCAGAACCAAACATAAGTGGATCTGGGCATGAATACGTGAAAACAGTGGGTCTCATTCTCGATCATTTTCTGAAGTTTCTTCTGAAATGTTTCTTACGGACTTCGGAAAAACAATGTGAGAAAAAGACCTCCGCCGCATTCCTGCATGCTTGAAAATGCGTTCATAAGCAGCCGAAAGTCTTATCAGCGGTGCTCCCCCGGAATAGTGTCTTAAATAATGCGCGTTCGTGTGAAAGTGGATTTGCATATATACACGCCCTGCCAGCGCCTTATAACCGTTGAGACGAAAGCAGCTCTAAGAGGAAAGCGAGCACAAAACGCAAATCTAACCTAACTGGTGCAGAGGTGAAGGTACTGCAGGATGTAGATGTGTTCATTCTATTCCACTATGGCTATTTTAACGCTATTGAGTTTAGTGCTTATTTATTTATTCACTTACATTTGCAGTGTTTGTGCACATTTACATTCACATTGGGTCATTTAGCAGACGCTTTTGTCCAAAGCGACGTACAAGGGAGAGAACAGTCAAGCTACGAGCAATAGAGACCTAGTGTAACAATAAATACTACTGTACATAAGAAATAGAAAAATGAGGTAGAAAAGAAAATAACGTTTCAGAGCAGTGGATATGAGTCATTGTGGAGATGCTAAACATAGTTATAAAGAGTGCTACAATGACTTATAGCTACTTTTAAAACGTCATCATTAATGTCCTTATAGCACCTTATAAAGGCAGGCTTCATAGCAAGTGTTACCCGACAGTCACATATTTATAATGCATTATTCCGTCTTTAATTATAACCATTCATAATGAACTGATATAATGTATCATAAAGGTGATTATGAGTCATCATGAAGAAATTATACGTAGTTATAAAGTAGCTATAAGTCATCGTAGCAATCGCTATAAGTCATTATTAAGGCCCTTAAAATGTCCTTATAGGGCCTTATAACGCTGGGCCTCATAGAAAGTGTTACCGAAAGTCCTTCTTAAATTCTTCTTAACTGCGTTCGAGAATGAGGCTCAGTATCTTTGTGACGTATAAAAATAATGACTTCACTAGTAAGTAATCACCATGGTGAATCACCCTGTACAGTGCCCTCCACAATTATTGGCACCCCTAGTGAATTTGAGCAAACAGGCTATGAAAAAATATGTCTTTGCTGTTTATCCTCTTGGTCTTTCACTCAAAATATTTCACAAAAACCGTTCCTTTTCATTGAGGTAAAATTATTGCAAGAAAAAATGACTGCTGGGCTGCACAGTTGCCCTTGAAATTGAGCCAAACTGCCAATGGAACATTGAAGGGCCATTTTGAGAATGGTGCTGAATCATAAAATAATGTTTAAAAATGTCAATATAATTATAAAGGCCATCTTTTCAACACGGGCGTCAAATAAAAATTACAAATTGAGCAAATAGCACTTGTCTATCACCAACTATGCTTGGGTTCCTTAAATGGCCACTGTTATTGCCTGAAGAACTAAGGCCCAGACTCCAGGCGAGACAGAACACACTCACTTATTTCATATAGTATATGGCACCTCCTACTGGGCAACTGCGATACATAAATCACAAGCGGTCAACTGGACGGCTCTTTGGGGCTCCTTGGAGCCTTGTATGTATTCCTCACTCTGAAACAAAATGGCAACATCCAGGGTTTTCAATTTGCTGGGTCAACACTTTAAAGTTGACTTTAACTGCTGATAGCACAATTCCTTGTAGGCTTCAAAACGGTCGTAAAAAAGGTGGAACCATGGGGGGGAAGGGAAAATATTTTTCATCAGCTAACATGCCTCTTAAAGTCTTTTCCTCTCCTCTGCCCGCCTGTGTTCGCTGGTTCGCTGGTTCGCTCGCAGGACTCACAGAGCTCACAGCAGAGCGCGTCAGCCGAGCTGCTGGACCTGCTGAAGGAGCGTGCCGAGCAGCAGCAGCAAATCAGAGAGCTGGCAGACGACAACAGCCTCCTGACACAGCACAAGAGGCAGGCCGAGGCCGAGCTGGAGAGGCAAGTCTTCAACCAATCTTTAGTGTAATATTGTGCATGTCTTAGACACAGGCTCCTGACACAGCACAAGAAGCAGGCCGAGGCCTAGCTGGAGAGGCAAGTCTTCAACCATCTTGAGTGTAATATTGTGCATGTCTTAGACACAGGCTCCTCAATGGAAGACCTATCCTGAAAGGAACCTTCTGAGGAACCTGAAGTGTATTAGGTTAAGCTTCACCAGGGAATGATGAGATCAGTGAACTGGCAATGATGCGGCTCAATCAACGATAACTGTGTTCTGATGCAATTTATCTCACGTAGGACAAAGGAACGAGTGAAAAAGATGACCTTGCAAAGGATTGACGAGGAGGAAGAGAAGAAGACACTGAAGGTTTTTTTTTTTTAAATCCATCTCATACTATAGGATACCATCTTTGCACTATTGTAGCAATTCACAGCTCCTGTACATACTTTGTCAAACTTTCATAGACCATTGCACTGTTTGTTTTTGTATTGTATTGTGTTTGTTTTGTATTGTGTTGTAATGTATATTAAGTGTAATATATGTGTAAGCACATTGAGAGTCAGTTCACCAGGTCAAATTCCTTGTTTGTTCTAACTTACTTGGCAAATAAAATCTGATTCTGATTCTGACTATGTGGGTTAAATGTAAGGTGGCTTGACCAAGGAGCTGTTAAACCACCCCCCCCCCCCCTTACTCTTTTCATTCCTCTCTCTTCTCTTCCCGTTCATCCCACCCTCCCAGGCCGAGACCGAGGAGGCTCAGAAGGAGATCCGGCAGCTGCGTGACCGTGTGGAGGTCAGCGAGCGCTCGGGCGACGCGCTGCGGCGCGAGCTGGGCGAGCTGAGCGGCCTGCAGGGCCACAGCCACGCCGAGCTGCACCAGACCCGGCTGCAGATGGCACAGGTCAACATGCAGCTCTCCCAGGCCACGCTGGCAGTGCGCGAGGGCGAGGCCACCTGGGCCATGGAGAAGGAGCAGCTCAGGCACAGTGCAGAGGTGAGAGCCAAAATGGAGGGGAAGAGAAAAACAGAATTTTCTGAATTTTTAAAGAAATGTTCTATACTTTTCACACTGTATGTAAATGTAGGGGTCCTGAGTATTCTGTGTAAGTTTACTTTCAGAAATCGAAACTTTTTTAAAGAAAAAACCATAACGCAATACCGTGAGAGCCAAAATGAAGGGAAGAGAAAAATTGAATTTTCAGATTGATTGAAGAGCCTGTCTAACTGTGGTGACACTTGCTGTAATGCACGGCAATGCATGCATTCATGCACACATGTGAGAGTCTTATCACGACATACTGATTAAACACTAGTTCACAAGAGATCATAAAATACTAACTTTCTGCTTAAGTGAAGTGCAGTGCAGTGCAGTGCAGTATGCTATTTGTTAGTAAACATTTAGCAGAAATTTCATACCACACCATACCTTTACACAGCTGAGACCGAAAGCCCAATCATGTGGTGGCAGTATAGGGTTTTGCAGGAACACACAGGTGACACAAGGCACCCAGAGTGAGTCAGCAGGTAGACTGTACCGACGTTAGCCAGAGGAAGTGCCAGGGGTCTGTATGTCCTTACTTGCCCAATGCTAAGTGGGTACGCTAATGTGAGTGTGAGCCTCCAAGTGGCACAACTGCCGCTGCTACATGAGGTTGTTAGCAGGAGCTTAGAAGCCAAGCTCATGGGTTTGAAATGGATCCTGTCCTAAATAGAGACGAAAGACCAAAGAGGGTACTCGATTTGCCAGGAAAGCCCTATCAGTGTCTCCTCTCACACATCAGAGAGGGGCATAAGCAAAAACTAAGTTAACGAAGTTAAAAGACGACATGTACAAAGTTTCGTTTCTATAAGTTAAGTTTCATAAAAGGCTGATACTGGCACAATGCTGGAATTTGTCCTCAGGTTAAAAGTATTCCACCAGACAAGCCAAAGGGAAATCACACTTATGTAGTCTTTCTGGCATCAGTAGATCATAAGCAACAACTACACTTGCAGCGTGCTCTTGAGGAGCTAGATCCCTGTGCATCAGGCAGCATTCCCCGAGAACAGTTTTCACCATCGGAAAAAACTATTGCAAGACGGATGTGGTAAGAGATTTAAAAGCCAATAAAAACAGGTTTTTTATTAAGTGAAACTCTTTACACTGTCCATGCCATTTCACCGTTTAAAGACAGAGGAGTATATCATTATAACCAAAGCCATTTCACTAAATAAAATAACACTGAAACATCAAAAGGCCGCCTCAACCACATATGTGTCTAGACATTAACTTTTACAGCCACAATCATTTTTTCCCCTACAACTGATGGGGCAAATGCTCCAAGTCACAAGACGCACTTTTGGAAAAAGGGGTCGTAACTACATTTTCCAGAACCATTCCAAATGATGTTTCCATTCCACAGCTGGATCAAGAGCGACTTCAGAAGCTGTGTCGCGAGCTGCAACGCAAAGAGGAGTGGCTTCAGGAAGAGAGAGCTGAGCGCGAGAAGCTAGAGGCAGAGATCGGTGGCCAAAACAATTCCAACCTGGTAACCCGTGCCCCAGAAACATTGTACTGTGCACACCAACAACGTGGGCATGTCTGTAGCTAGAGTATGTTTAGGAATGGGCAGTTTTGGCACATACAGGCGAAATAGAGGTGACATTTAGCCGTTCATACCAAAAACAAGCTAGTTTATATAAAAAGGAGGTTTAATGGGGTTGGTTCTAACAGTTATGATTTGATAATGTGTGTCATAAGTGTTATATATAAGTGTCATATCATAATGATTTATTGGCTATGTGCACACGAACAGTGCAGCCCAGGCCCTTTTCAATGCCCCAGTGAGCAAGAATGGTGTGTTTATAAGGTCACAGAAAAATAAAACAAACAGAAGAACTCTCACACATGCATCGCATATGAAGTCCTTCAGTGAGAAATAGGATGCAAGCACACACTATAGTTGTAGCAGACATTACATTGCTAAGCTAACAAGGCTACAACTGAATGAAATGACAAGCTTGACTGGGAAAAAAAAAACACAGGCTGACATACTGTACATTTATAAATGGAGTCAATATTAGGCAAGGTGTTTATAATTATATATTTTTTAATTGTAATTTGTATTTGTAAATGTATGAGGGCATGTAAACAGATGTAAGTGTCTCCATGCCAACTGGGTGAGAGAGGGAGTCAGTGAGAAGAAGTGTCTTCAGTTAAAGACTGGTTATAGACCGGACTGGGGGCTAATCACAAGACCCCTGCGCTCAGACAACAGCACACAGTACACCCCTGCTAAAGACAGCACAGTTAAGTGGGCTAGCCGTGCCCTTGGTGTGGAGCCTGGGCTCAGGTTTCAGATAAACAACGGATTAAATGTCCCCCCAGAGTAAACACGGAAGGACCTTAAAGGGGTACCTCTCAGAGTAAACACAGAAGGACCTTAAAGGGTTACCCCTCAGGAACCAAAGGGCAGCTACAAACAGACAAAATAGACATCATCACGGCAAAGAGTCATGACAGTACATCTGACAAGTCTATACATTCACACACATGTACATACACACACCTCACTAACAACCTCATTTAAATAACATTTTACTAAGTTCACCATTAGGGTAACTAAATAACTTCAGGGTGAAAATGGATATTAAGTACAACCTGTTGTGTATACACATGCCTACTACAATAGCACTTTGTTGTTCATCAAAGCCTCACAAATAGGCCTAGACAGAAGAAGCAGAGCAGAGAACTCCTTAATCGCCCATCCTCTAAAACTGCACTGCACTGCCCCCTACAGGCTCATCTGAGCGACGCACGTAAGGAGATGCAGGAGCTCAAGGCCAGTTTGAGAGCGGCCCAGAAGCAGATGGAACAGCTGCAGCTGGAGAATCAGGTACAACAGGCGGCCATGTTGTTCTTGCCCACACACAGGCGGGTGTTACCCTGATTGTGCAAAGACCACAGGAGAAGAAAGTGTGTTTATAATTACAGAGAGACAATCGTTTCTCAACGGTAGTTGCACAGTCCGTTTGGGAAAAACATCCCAGATCTCCTCAGAGGTCCCTGACTACTTTATCAGATGTCATTTACAATAAAGAGGTCATGATTAATAGATAAACTTAGATAGATAGATAAACTTGTATTAATCTCATTAGGCAAATGCAGGTTTAGTAGCAGCAAATATATACATAAAAATATAAATAAATTAATACAAATTTGAATAAAAAATGTAAATACAAATAAATAAAATAAAATAAATAAGATAAGTATGCTATACTATATATACTGGCTATATATGCTATATAGTATGTCTGTGCATGAGTATGAGCATGAATGAGCTGACAGTGACTTGCAGCAAGTCAGTGACTGTCAAAGCATGGTCAGATTCTTGAGTAGTAGCTGAGTTTGGGAGCTCCAGGCCTAACCTTGATGTTATTCCTTCGTGGTTTGTGTATTCACCCACAGACTCTGCTGGAGCAAGTCAGAGAGCACGAGAGGAGGCTGGACCTTGAGGTTGAGACGAAGTGGTATGAGGCTACCTCGGTCGTTACAGGTCAGTGAAGCCCTACAAGTCCATAAATCTACAGGCTTGTCTCACACTCAAACATAGAAAGAAGGCGCAACCTTTATACTGGAGTCTTTCCCACTGCAATTAAAAAAAAAAATCAAGCTACACATACTGTTAAAAAACGCCTTTTTCGGTTTATGTTCTGCTTCATTTTTGTTATACATTTGTTTAAACTAGCTGTGAATTCAACTATGTTTGACAGGAACTACTCTCTGAAAGATGAACGCTGGCAATATTTAAGCAATATAGCACGAGTGCGAGTGGGGTAGGTAAGGGATAATCCCACGGGTGGTGTTCGGTCGTAGCCACCGAGGCCGGAGGCCGAGTGGCGTAGGCAACAACACACGTGGGATTATCCCTTACCTACCCCACTCCCACGAGTGCTATATTGCTTTTATAAAACAATTCTACAGTCAACAAATTAACATTTCAACACGAAGTTATTGATTAAAAATGGTTTATTTCGCCATTGTTTCTCCGCAACAAAAAATTGTTCCATTGTCAACGTCTTGGTTTGGATTTATAAGCATTTTGAATTAACGGTTATCATCAATGCGCTATAGAATACTGCACCGCAAAGTGATTTATTATTAGCTGTGAAAAGTCCCCGTTGGGTTATTCTTGGATAATCCATGGCATGGAACGTCTCTTGTCCAATCAGAAACAGCCAAATAGAACGATAGAACCCAATTGTTTTATTATTATGTTTATACTGTCAATCAAAAAGGTCTTTGAGGCTGTAACTTGAGTTACTAAAAAGACCAAACTCTATCTCTCTTAGACACATAAGAATCTTAATCATATTAAATAGTCTCTTTACAGGCTTGTTGATGTGAGACCGGTCACCTTATCACCCAATACTTTCCCTATCTTCTGTTCATATAGGTATTTGTGCATGTGATTGAGGTTCATTTGCTGCCCTGAAAAAAACCCAAAAACAAACAAACAAACAAACAAAAACACAGCAGGCAACCCACACCTCCATTTCCCCCACAGCCGAACCAGACACAACCCCCTCTGAGGAGGAGGAGGAGGAGGAGAAGGAGGAGAAGGAGGAGGAGGAAGTGTCTGAGGCCCTTGAGATGACACCCATTGAGGAAACCTGGGAGGACGTGGCCCAGACAGAGCCTGCAGCCCTGGACGAGCGCGAGGACAAACCCTGCGGGCTGGTAATGATCACTGAGCCTGTGGAAAACGCCTGCAGGAGTGTGGTGGAGATCACTCAGCCCGTGGACAAACCCTGCAGGGTGGTAGAGATCACTCAGCTGCTCCCTGCCCAGGAAGCCGAGGAGGACAGAGAGAGCTGGGAGGTGAGAACACTTTAAAAAAAAAACTGTGTCTAAGAGGGGTGTTGAAAAGGTCTGGGCAGACTTTGTGTGTGAGTGTGTGTGTGTGTGTGTGTGTGTGTGTCTGAGCCTCAGCCTGTCTAGCCTGTTGTTTAGGGTACCTCACTTGACCTATGACCTCCAAAATGAGCAGGGGCTCAAAAAAAGACCATTGTAAGGTCCTGTCTGCCATCTGGTACGACGAGCACACTAGTAAACCCATACCTTGGAAGAAGCCCAGAGGTAGTTTGGGGTCATTCTTTTAACCTACGCAAATGAACAAAAGGTCCAAAAAAGGAGCATTGTAAGGACAACAACAACAAACGACATCATGGAAAGCTTAGTAAGCAGAGCAGTAGTACCAAAGTAAATTTACCCTACGAAATGAATTCCTTAGGAGTGGACAATTTTGCTTGAAAACCAGCTTAATAAACCCTAACTTAGCACAGATTCCTCCAAAAGGGCCTTTAAAGGGCCCACTTTTTGGTGTGTTTGAGGGGAGGGGGTGGGGGGTGGGGTCTAGTCCCTTCTTCCTCATCAATCTCCGGTAAAGGCGGCTGCTTGGTTCAGCGTTGGGGTTAATTGTTGCGCAAAATTTACTCAGTGCAGTTCATGCTCCCAAAGGTTGCGCGTGTTGTCATGAGCCTGCCATTTGCTTGGCAGAAAGTTCTTTTCAAACCTTTGCTTGGGTAGCACTGTTAAACTGAGCAGACATGCAGACTACATTTGAGTAATCTCATCACGTAACATTCGTTTTCTAAAAACAATCACATAGTATTGCATGTTTTACTGTGGTAGAAAATACGTTAGCTTAATGCTAACGTATATGGAGAATCCTATAGAGACCGCGCTAGGTATTAGCATCAATTAATTCACGTTAATGTTTTTGTATGAGCCTGACATTTGCTCTGCAGATAGATAACAGGTTCCCTAACAGAAAGTCTGAAGCTTTAAGTTCTTTTCAAACCTTTACTTGGGAAGCACTGTAAAACTGAGTAGACATGCAGAATATTTTAGTAACCTCATCTCGTAACATTCGTTGATAGAATGCAGGCTGCGAGGCTCACGTAAGACCTTACGTAAAAAAATGACGCAAGTCTCGAAAAAGGGGCCGACGCACGCAAGACGTGAAAAGTCGCGCAAGGGGCTTGCGCGGCCTCTTGCGCTTACGCTTACGTCCCCGAGCATAAATCAGCCGTAAGCCATCTACATCTCTGCATACGGGCAGCAAATCACCCACCCTGCCCTGACAGCCGGCTGGAGCCAGCCGAACGAGGCAATACTCCAGGTGCTGAATAATTGATGTGAACGGAGAAGGGAAGAGAGCCGGGAGCTGAGCCCATGAAGTAGCACAGGAGCAGCAGCAGCAGCGGTGGCTAACATAATTCCTTCAGATTGTGAATAGTGAAACAGCCTTTTCAGGCACCTTCCCAGCAGCCCCTGCATGTTATTAACTCTATTCAGCAGAGCGAGTGCACTGTGCGCAGCCCAGAGAAGCTGGTGGGGAACCAGACCATGATGGTTTAGACCAGGGGTGGGCAATTCATTTCCCCAAAGGGACCACGTGAGATAGTGGGACTGTTGTGGAGGGCCGGACCAATAGGCTGAACTCAATTCAGCATGAAAAATTAGCATGTTTTTGCAGTATTAAAGGTGTGCCCAGACGACCAATTAACATGGCACAAACACACACACGAGAGCAAGCTTGCAATGCAATAGTATAAGTATACACATTAATAGTGGTATACATTTTTATCATTTAACGTTTGATTCCCAATTTACCATTGACCTCCACGGCCCGTCAGGGACAGCTAAGGGGCCGCAAATGACCCTGGGGCTGCACTTTGCTCAGGTATGGTTTAGACAAACTAAATATGATAGGCACATCAGCAACTCCACGTCCATGTCCCCTTGGCCAGTTGAAATCCTGCTATGGCAGATGTGACCATAAAGAGCATATTGTAAAGACGGTATGTTTTGTTTTCCTGCCGCTAGGACGACGAGACGCCACAATACGTGTGGAATGATGAGGAGGAATGTGTCGTGGACAAACCCCCTAGAGACCCGATGTTGAGGTGATTTAAGTACTAACCTTTAAGTACTAACCTACATTAATCTTTCCTGCCTGCTGTTGTTTCTCTGCTGTCCTTTCCATTCACCTAAACTCCATTGTATACTGTACCTCTCCACCTCCTCATCCTCCTCCTCCTCCTCATCTTCGTCCTCCTCATCCACCTCCTCCTCCACCACCACCTCATCATCATCATCTTCCTCCTCCTCCTCCACCACCACCTCCTCCTCCTCCTCAGTAGGCCATGTGATCTCACCCTGAGCCCAACCTGCTTTATAGTCCACTGCGGCGATGATAAACCAATTAAACTGCCCTTACGGCTGGCTCGACCAATCAGATGGGGCGGGAGACGCTGGGATGGGGCTGAGGGAGGATCAGACTCCTCCGTGTTAACAGAGTGATAATGAAGAGGAGGAGGAAGAGGAGGAGGAGGAAGAGGACGAGGACGAGGTGAGGATGAGCTATAGATGTCTGTGCACCCCAGGCCAAGTAGTCTGATCAGCAGTGAATTACCAGAGTCCCCGTCACACACACGCACACACACACACACACACACACACACACACACACACACACACACACACACACACACACACACACACACACCTCTCCCGCCATAATTTATCCTCCCTCTCCCCCCATGTCTCCCTCTTTGTCTCTCATTTCATGTCTTCACTCCCCTTCCTGTATCTGTCTCTGGTTCTTTTCTCATTCATTTATTTTTCTCTCCTGGTTTCTGTTCATGTCATATCACTTGCACTCTATATCAAAGAAATACTACTATATTGTATATTTCTCTCCCACACACTCTGTTAAATAGTGTGCGTCCATCCACACACACACACACACACACACACACACACACACACACACACACACACACACACACACACACACAGACACAGACATAGACACACAGACACACACACACACACCCATCCAGACACACAAACACACCATCTAGCAACTTTGTGAGAATGGGATTGCCTAACTATTATATCTGTTTTCCTTTCCCCCAGCGAATTCTCTGAATACCCCCTGTGGTAGGAGGCCAGGAGATGGTCTCTTCCCAGAAGGCCTACAGGGTGAAACATAAGGTCTCTTCCCAGAAGGCCTACAGGGTGAAACATAAGGTCTCTTCTGTGCAGGCATACAGGGTGAAACATAAGTGCAATAATGTAATAATGTAAGGTGTGCCATGTGCCTTTTTCCCTCTTATAGATTATAGTTCAGTGTGTAAAAGAGTGTGACAAATCTTTGAGTTGTTTGTATAATATGCTTGATTTTGTATTTTGTATTTTATTGTTTTCTAATGTGCCAAATGAGGTGCTAATAATTAAGGAAAGGAAAAAAAAATACTAAACTTTGTAAGAATTGGATTGAAGTTTAAATATTCTTTCTGTCCAGTGTTTGAACTGATGTGCAGTGTAGCAGAGAGTGAAGAGTGTTTGCATGTTGAGTTTATGATTGAAGTGGATCTTATACAATGAAGTCATTAGTGACGTTCATATTTAGACAACACCACAAGCAGCTGTGTGTATGTGTGTGTCCTTAAGTGTATTTTTACTCACTTTGAGTCTTGGCAATAAAATGTTGTCTGTTTACCAATTGGTGTGTGTCTGTGCCGTTACTTTTACGGCTGTCGATAAAAGATACGGACGCCCGTTCTGTATCGCACGGCATCGCTGTGAGGGGGCCATACATCAGAGAGACAGACGTGTGTCTGCCCATCAGAGAGACACATGGTTGTCTGCCCATCAGAGAGACACATGGTTGTCTGCCCATCTGCCTGTGCCCGTGCACTCTTCCCTCTTCCTCATCGACACACACACAGACACACACGTGCACTCTTCCCTCTTCCTCATCCACACACACACTGCACCCTTCCCTCTTCCTCATCGCTCCTAAGCTATTCTCCATCCATCCATCTCTCCCCATTCCCCTTTCTGGATCACTCCATCACTTTCCTTTTCCTGCTCGCTCCCTCCCTCTCTCTATTACATGCACAAACACACACACACACACACACACACACACACACACACACACACACACACACACACACACACACACACACACACACACACACACACACACACACACACACACACACACACACACACACACACACACACACACACACACACACACACACACACACACACACACACACACACACACTCTCTCTCTCTGGCATCTTTTGTTGGAATGTGGAAATACTGTCTGAAATACTGTATATCGCCCTAACAGTAATCCAGAGGCAGACAGGGGAATGGTGCTCCACTAACCGAGCCTTCCTTTTCCTCTTCTCTTTCTCCTTTTTCACTTTTGTCTGAGAAGCAGCAGAAGTGAACACATAAATACTCATGCAGACGTTTGCTATATATAATAAATACTCCTCACACACCCACCTAGCCAGCTAGCAAGCCCTCCTACCCACACACACCCCTACCTTCCTCTTTGTTCTTCACAATCACCAACACCCCCGACCCCCCCCCCGCCCCCCCACAAACACACACACCTCATTTAATTTGTGGAAGACTGACTCAACTTAATTCTATATTCCAAACTCATCTTCAACGTTGTCCCTATGCCTTTCACAGAATCCTTCTTTCCTTCTCTTCCCTCTTTTCTCACCCTATCTCGTGCTCTCCTACTCTACCTTTCTTTTCTCCTCTTCTCCTCTATTCTCACTCACCATCTCTTGTTCTCCCAATCGGCCTTTCTTCTTCTCCTCCCTTTCTTCTCTCTCCCCATCTCTTGCTCTCCTAGTCTGCCTTTCTCTTCTCCTCTCCTCTCTTCTCTCTCCCCATCTCTTGCTCTCCTAGTCTGCCTTTCTCTTCTTCTCCTCCTCTCTCCTCTTCTCTCAACCCATCTCTTGCTCTCCTAGTCTGCCTTTCTCTTCTCCTCTCCTCTCTTCTCTCTCCCCATCTCTTGCTCTCCTAGTCTGCCTTTCTCTTCTTCTCCTCCTCTCTCCTCTTCTCTCAACCCATCTCTTGTTCTCCTAGTCTGCCTTTCTCTTCTCCTCTCCTCTCTTCTCTCTCCCCATCTCTTGTTCTCCTAGTCTACCTTTCTTTTCTCCTCCTCCTCTCTCCTCTTCTCTCAACCCATCTCTTGCTCTCCTAGTCTGCCTTCTTCTCCTCCTCCTCTTCTCTCTCCCCATCTTTTGCTCTCCTAGTCTACCTTTCTCTTCTCCTCCACTCCACTCCTATCTTCCCTCTCCCCATCGCTTGCTCTCCTACTCTACCTTTCTCTTCTTCTCCCCCTCTCCCCGTCTCTCATTATGAAGTCGATGAAGGCGCAGGGCTGTTTTTATGGCCTCTCCTAAACCCTTAACGGAGGAATCAGTAGGGGATTGATGTCCCCCTGCTCCCTCCCTACTTTTAATTAGAAATGGAGGAGATGTAGGAAGACCCTGGTGTCTACAACTATCTCTCCATCTCTCTCCCCCTTCATCCCTCCATCTCTCCCCTCCCTCTTCATCCCTCCATCTCTCTTGCCCTTCCTCCACCTTCTCCAGCACATGCTGCTTGACCTTCTCCCTCGCCCTCCTACCACCAATCCAACCAATGGATATTCTCTCTTCCTCCCCCCTCCCTCTCTTTCTCCCTCTATCTTTCTCCCTCCTTCCCTCTCTTTCTTTCTCCCCCCTCCCTCTCTTTCTCCCTCTCTCTCGTCCTTCCTCCCTCTCTTCCTCCCCCTCCTTCTCTTTCTCCTTCTCACTTTTCCTCTCTTCCTCCCTCTCTTCCTTCCTCTTCTCTTACCCCCTCCTTCCCTCTCTCCCTCCCTCTCTCCCTCCCTCTCTCCTAGTTGAACAGAGGGTACTGGAGGACAACACCCCCCACCCCCCATACAACGTGTCTCTGTTTGGAGAGAGAAGCAGGCCAAGGGAGGCCATGGGAGCCATTAATGGGTCTGATAGGCTTCTTCTAACCTGGTGATGGATGGACTTTCATGGTTCTAAGTGTCCTACGCTCCCATACAGCTTCATGTATAGACGTGCATAGATGATATGTGGAGTATCTCATTGGTTTGATGTAGTTGGCCATGGCAGTGGTGATGTAGTCGGCCATGATGTAGTCGTATGTAATGTGAGAGCGTGTTCTTCATTCGTTTTAGTTGCAGGACTAATAAACGTATCAATTACAGCGTCATTTAGCTGACACCTTTATCCAAAGCCACTTCCACTGCAGTCCAACACGCATTTCATCAGCACGTATATATATATGCCAGCGGGGAAATTAATCATTTTTAAAGTGCAAGTTGTACTCATGAGCACCATCTCAACCAGCTCAGTTGTTCTCCAGACTGTAGTTACATTCACTATGGTTAGACACTTTATCATGACCTTGTTAATCAAATTCGATGGCACTTAGAGATGGCCATCCTCCCAAAGCGCTATATACATTAAAAATCATTACATTGTATTATTATTATTAGAGATGCACGATATATCGGCGGCCGATATATTAGTGGCCGATAAGTGGAAAAAATTAAATATTATTATTATACCGATATCATAATTTTGGCCGATTATTTAAGCCGATATTTGTAACGTCTAATTTCCCTCCAAATATGTTTTCCTGGGTAGCCTGTTATACTCATAGGTCCGTTGCCTGGCTACACTAAACGTTTTGAGCAGGGAAGGCAGCAGTCTAAAATATGAAATAAGCATGTCGGCGGTTTGGAACTATTTCGCAGTATCACAAGATAATAATAGAGTTGCTGTGTGCAATAAATGTTCGTGAATGTTATTTGCGTTGACTTTGATTACTTGATTGCTTTGATTATAGTGAATACAAAGTACTACATTTTAAGTGTTGTAGTGCATCCTGTTAAGTGTTGAGGGCTCTAGCCATCAAATGTGTTGCTTACTGACGTCACACACACACACACACACACACACACACACACACACGACAGTCTTGAATGTTGGATGTTATTTGCTTTGACTTGATAATATAGTGAATATAAAGTACTACATGTTAAGCGTTGTAGTGCATCCTGTTGAGGGCTCTAGCCATCAAGTGTGTTGCTTTTGATGAAATTTCTTGTGCCCTAACATTTGACAAAAAAAAAAGGCACATCTAAAACCTTTTGTACCCTTTATTTTTAAATACCAAAAAATATCGGTTATCGTATCGGTATCGGCCACAATAAACCAATAACTATCGGTTATCGGTATCGGCCCTAAAATTCCATATCGGTGCATCTCTAATTATTATTATTATTATTATTATTATTATTTCACTGCATTCAGGGGAGTTTCGAATCAATAATATCACACATGTTTCTGTATATGAACCACAATTACATTACAAGCGGGTCGGCCCCAAAGCACAACACACTATAGGGCATAAGACGACCTCAAAGGTGCCGTGCAAAAGCGATTCTGAGCTGAGGGTTTCCAGACCAATCCTTCATGCTGAAAAGGGAGTCTGTGAGCTTTAGGCTGGCAGCGCCAGGCAATAAGTGGGCATGACAAAACCACATTTAGCCATGCAGCTCATCCGATAGCCTTTTAAGGAAAACAGGAGAAACAATTCAACTGTAAAACCCGGGTGCCCTATCCGCACTCACTGCAGTGTGCATTAATCATCTGCCACAGCCAACACATTACACATATTACTCAAATCTACAATCTAGTGGAGCAAGAATTCTCGAGGAATCTGTAAGAACCCAGACACACGCCCTGACCAAATTCCACTCATTTTTCAGCCCTCCCCCCTTCCTCTCTACCTCTATCCCCCCCCACACCCCCATCCTCCTGCCTCCCTCCCTATCCCAGTGGTTTTATATCTGAGGAGAGTCATTCCGGGGAGCCGAAGGCAGATCAAATATAAATGAAGACAGAAGCGCATAAAACCGGGGAATGAGATATACGGCGCTGCCTCTTTAAAGCCCTCACCACCCCGCCTGCGTCGCCATGGTAACGCGCTTCGCTGCGGGTCGGGATATATGAGGTCGTTAAAAGCTCCCTTGTAAAACAGTGTATAATGTATGGACCTTGTTTTAATCCTTGCGCCGCTTTATCGATCTCCGTTTAATGAACGTTAATTATGGCAATCATTTAATTAGCAGAGTCCCATCCGGCTTTACGGTGCTCTTTCTCTCGGCCTATTACTAAAGATGACCACGCGGACGAAAATACATTCATCACTCGGGAAAGGGAGGCAATGCGACCTGTGACATGTGTGGGTTTGTTTGTGTGTGAGTGTGTGTGTGTGTGTGTGTGTGTGTGCGTACACTTAAAGACAGAGCAAGGGCAGGTGTGTGCACTCTGTTGATAAGGAGTGCATAGGCGTGTGTGAATGTGCTGGTGTGTGTGTGGCAGCATGTTAATGTAAGCCTGCGTATAGTGTGTGTGTGTGTGTGGGTACGCACACACACACACATACTTTTGAGTAGGCTTGAGGGATTGGGTATGTTAAACAATACATAGCTTCTGAATGAAATCACCTCGCCTAGCAGTGGCAACTGCAGTTTTCCATTTTTGATGTTGATAGCTCAATGAATCACAACGCAGCTAGACTTGAGAAGCCATAAAAAAAATCTCCCCTCACCAGAGTGAAAATGACTCATTGACAAGCCGAGGAAAACGCGCCGACTTCGAGCCCCACGGTGCGGCCCGGCACGGCTGGAACAACACCACGCAGCATGTGAATGAAAAGGCAACAGATCCCCCAAAAAACCTTCCTTCAGAAAAGTTATTTCAAGCCGTAACTCAACAAGATTGAGACGAGCGCAGCCGCAACGGATGCTGATTCAGCAGGGCCCACCGGATACGGGCCAGATCTGGGCCAGTCCAGGCCAGGGTTAGGTGCCGCCTGGAAGAGCACTAGTGTCTGTGAATGAAAAGGTATAAGATAAAAGATATGCGTTTGGCTCGGAAACCATTTCTTTTCATGTTTTTGCAAATTCATTGACGTCCACAGGTTGCCATCTTTTCTTTCTTTCCACTTTGAAAACGGTCAGATTTATGGTCACAAAGGAGCTGTTTTTCAACGACTTTTTTTATTTTCTTTGTAAACTGTGTTACCACGTGTTACGTTCTCCAAAGGTCACGCTTACCAGGCCTGTTTCTTCACCCGATATGCAATAAATATATCTGGATCCATTTCAAACCCGCAGCTAGGAGAGGCTAAGCCACTACTGCGGAGCATCCAGTTGTTAAAACAGCATGTGTGGTTTGTTTCCTTTGGACTACCCCGCGGACTCCCTCCACTCCCACACACACAGCCCAGATTTACTTTCACTGCTCCGATTAAAGATACAGGCCGCGATCCTGGTGAAGGATTGTTGATATTTGAGCTCAACAGGCAATCAAATGTACCCCTCCCCTTCCGTGCTCCCGAAGCCACACTGATTGGCTGTTAAAGTGTATGGCTCGGCCCAAGCCAGTTTGTTATGGGGCAGCCGTGGCCTACTGGTTAGGGTTTCAGGCTCACTGCTCCGGGTTAGTGAGACTTCACTTCACTGTGTGTGTCACTTCCCTGGATGGGTCAAATGTGAATTCAGAGTGTGTGTGTCTACAGAGTCACTTTCACCTTCACCTTCACCTTCACCTTTCCCCATTTCCAGAACTAGGACTGTGCAGGAACACTTTCGCTGAATTCAACGAAAATTGTAATGGATTATAATCAAGGATTACACCTTTAACTGATGAAGCTCCTCATACCCTGCCCAATAACGTCTGTCTACAGAGCCACAGAGCAGCAGTTTCAGACCCGCAGCTTCAGGCCAGTAGCATTCTACTCACGCCCTCTTACCTCGCAGTTTGAATTAGACAATTCCGAGGCTAAATTGTGTTCAACCTTTTCATCGTTGGCCAGTCTCTCATCAGGAGCATGTTATGACCACCTTAAAGGCTGCATGGCCTACATGAGCCAGTGCTCATGCAATACCATCATCATATTGCAGGGGGTGCTGCAGCACAGGAAAATATGACCAAAAACGGTCATACTAGCCAGTTCATGGAACTGCCGTTCATAGAACACTCTGACAATAGTCAGAATTCTGATTGTATAGAATTAGATCTGCAATTCTAACTGCATGGCTCAGATCAACCACCATACACCCTAGCTTTTCAACAGACCATTCTGGGAGAGGTTAGATCAGAGCAAATAAAGAAGAGCACTGTGCTGGTGCAAGTCTCACTAACCTATCCGTTTAACCCATGGTGACAGAATGGTCTATGCCTATGCAGGCAGGCACGCAGGCAGGCAGGCACGCACACACACACACACACACACACACACACACACACACACACACACACACATTTGATTGCTTTTATTTGGATCCAAAAGACAAGCAACAAGTGACAGGATCCAAATACTTTGGGAAGAGTCTTTGACAGGGTGACAGGTCTGATAGGCTTACAAACTTTTACCAGTTCTCCTAATAATGTAACACTCAAGAGTCAAGGATAAACAAAACATCTTCGTCTCCATATTTGCTTGCTACCAATGATGGCTGAAACAGAGCAGAATTTTGCTAGTCTTTTTGCCCCCTTTTTATGCAGCCCCCCCCCCCCCCCCCCCCATCTGCAGCCCTCTGACAACATTCTTATTATTTACATGGCCTAAACTTCCAAAGACAAGACTTATTAACCTACAGTCATATCCCAGCTGGAGAATGAGTTCCAATAATGATTGATATTTCAGTAGCTTAGAATAAAAGCAAGTGTCCATATACAAATCAAAACAGCAGCCTACTTCAATAATAGATACAGAATTCACAGATTAATTTACAATTACAATATCTGGGGTGTTTGGAATGTTTTTAAAGTACTCATTGTCAAGTATATTATGATGAAACCAGTTCAATTTCACAGTGCTATGAAGGTAAAACCTGCCATCATGTCTTAGGTTTTGTAAGTCTTTTGCAACCAGATCTACCAAGCGGTCGTGCCTGGCCACATACTGTCCTTTGTAGAAATGACATCCATTGAGTATGTGAGCGACAGTTTCTTTTTTTTGATAGTTTGTATGCAGTATACAATGAGGGTTGTGCTTTGAAACAGTGAGGCTGGTGAGAAAATGGTTCGGACTAAATAGCCACACACACACACACACACACACACACACACACACACTTTTCTCAAATGCCAGCAGGGGGCCCTCCTGGTTCATAGTTGTGTGTTGGCGTGGGGTGAGGTGAGGGCCAGGGGTTAGGAGCCAAAGTCAAGGGCACACGAAAATAGTTCAGAACAAGGCTTGAGTTGAACGTTTGTGAAAACGGCACATGAAAGAAGAAAGGCCAAGACATGCTGGAATTGTGCTCCTCTGATCTCCCTCTCTCTCATTCGCTGCCACTCGGCACCAGCATGAGAGCTATGAAAGACGTGTGTGTGTGTGTGTGTGTGTGTGTGTGTGTGTGTGTGTGTGTGTGTGTGTGTGAGGGACGGGTTACCAAGAATAGGCTTCTCTTTTGTGGCAAGGGCCCGTCCTGGGAAAGTTACATTGGCACACCCCCACTGGCGAACAGTTCCGTGGGCCAAGTGTGGTAGGAACATGCTAGGACTAACTTTTCAGGATTTGAGAGAAGCCATAGTGTCATCTGTGGTGTGTGTGTGTGTGTGTGTGTGTGTGTGTGTGTGTGTGTGTGAAAGCCATAGTGTCAACTGTGGTGTGTGTGTGTGCGTGTGTGTGTGTGTGTGTGTGTGTGTGTGTGTGTGGAAGCCATAGTGTCAACTGTGGTGTGTGTGTGTGTGTGTGTGTGTGTGTGTGTGTGTGTGTGGAAGCCATAGTGTCAACTGTGGTGTGCGGTGGGTTCTGATATTTGTCCCGAAGTCCGCTGCCAAAGGTATTCGGTATGCAAGGTGTCAAAAATTCCTCACACGCAATTCCTGCAGCTTACTTCATCAAATAAGCAGTTCTTTCTGCCACTAACATGAACTTGACCATGTCCAATGACTGCTTGGTCATGTCAAGCTTGTAAAGTTGTCAAGCCTTCATTTGATTGATCACTTGTGATACATCACTCGCTGTACTCCACTAAACGGCACATTTCCACATGTATGCACTTTGTTAAATGAAGGACAGGATACTACTACCACTAGCCATGCTGCTCCTGCTACTAGGCCTACTCGTAATAGTAATACAAGAAAAAAACTAGGCCCAGATCCATGTCTCTGTGACTTTACCGGAATAAGAGGAGGCATGTTTTGGCACTAAATATGCTATTTCGAATGTTAATGGGACATAATCTCATTGGAGAGGGGCCGCTTATTTCTTCAGGATGGATGGGCTTACAGTATATTCCTGATGTAGTGCTACGTGTGTGTAAACCCAAGAAAGAGAGCTAGATGTTCAATACATCTAAGGGTTGATACCAAGGGCTGCATGGAGTGGCTTATTTTAGTTTCATAGGCAATTTTGATGGGGAACTCAATGAAACAACATCAATAGGCGTACATAGTGAACCTTCAAGAAGTAACTTAGTGAAACCTTTTCCCCACGAAGAGGCAAAATTATTTTTCATCTATGATTTATTTGTATATAGTACGCTGGTGGACTCTAGGCCTTTGTATCGTTGGGTGTATTGGTTAAACTTTCAGTTCGTCTGAGTATGCATATCGTTACAATTCCAAGCAGGGGAAGGGTGTTGAATTGAAACCAGAATCACACGAACATTTAATAGATAGGCTTTTGGTTTGGTTTGGTTGGACTGTCTTGGCGAGGAAGGCAACTGCTGTCTATCAAAGGCCGACTTTGCGGCTGTTGAATCGATGACATTTCTGTACGTCTGAAATGTGACATGTTTGTGTTTGTTTCTAGTCTGATTTGGCTAACAACGCAGAACTACCTTCCAACTAGACCTGCCGTTAGCCAACAACACCATTTCACACCCAAATTGGTCTTCTCTGAAATAGCCCAGAGTGAAAATCCACGATATATTGTACCAGTTTAGCATGAACTTTATAATAAAATACCTGGTTCGTGGTCTAGCATGGTAACTCATAACGGTGTTTAGGTGTAGGCCCAAAACCACACAGGCTACCTACAACGGGTTAAACCATTTAGCACACAGAACCATTATATTGCCAAATGAAAAATACAACCCACTTCACATTTCTATAGGACGTTTTGGGCTGTTTATCAGGAAAATTACAACTGGAAAAAATCGGGGGAAACTCACCTTGCGTTTTACTAGGGCTATTCTGAAGAGACGTGGCGTGCTTTCGTTTATGTCACTTACTTCTGCAATCAACATCAGGTAACTTATCACGCTGGTAACATTGCCTAGTCCACGACGGTCTATCGAGGCCGTGAGTATGACCTTTCAGATTTAACAATGGGAAAATACTGCCCCCTTGTGAGGAAAAGCAGCGACATAATTGTTGCCTGGAAACTGTTTGTTACGTCGACGTGTTCTGAAGAAAGACACAGCTGCACAGTTCTGAACCAGAATTTTCTTTATAAAATGATATTTGAAAAAACAGCAACAACAAATCAAAACAGAGCTTTCAACAATGGAATAAATGTAATAGAAAAATGTATTTGGCTTGATGCAAGAAATGAGTAAAGCATGACCATAAAACGTCTTGTTCTGTCCAAGCACATGTCCACGTAGTCTAACATGCCAGGTGTTGCATTAGCTTTCCACGACCTCTGTGCAAAAAGAAGCCCTTTATCGTTGAAGTTTGAAGGCACACAAAAACAAGAAACAGAACAAAAGGACAGTACAACTGAAAGAGGGACATACAGACACAGTGAGCCATCAAAATTTTGAAAATACACTCTTTTCTTCCAATAACGAGTGTGTGAATTTAAATGGGGGATCTAACAATATGCAATAAGATCTGTAAGGCTGCTTTTTTATTCCCTGAATTTGGAGATCTGTCTGATTTCTATCTCTCTCTCTTTCGACAAACAATAACAACGAAGGTACATTAAAAGTTATACTGTTATAGCAAAACCAACACAAAGACTATACAGACATAAAATAATAGCACGATACATTCTAGTATGTAATTCTACCCCATTATGTTGACCCAAACATAGTCATAAAGCTTAAAAATAACAACACAGGCACACAAGAAATAATAAGATACGCAAATCGTGAAGAGGACGTGCATTGAGAAAGGTACACGTTCCAAGTCACCAAACTTTGAGATTCTTCATTAAATTGGTACATGTGACACGTATCCGAGATGGATTAAAAGTCGAAATGCACATCTACTAAATGCCAACTACTAAACCGCTATCAAATAAGCCTATATGTCCTGTCTCAATAAATGCTTTGGGTCTCTGAATGAGAATATAGCATGATTGACTAATTGTACATATACGTGCCTCTCTCTCTCTCTCTCTCTCTCTCTCTTCAGATCAAATGCTATGTGTAACTATTACATATATAGATATACAATATATGTTCATATATCCTGGGCCCTCTTGGCCCCTCCAGTGCTGCAAGGTCTCTGCTACATTGAAACAAGTTTGTCTGTTCCAGAACACGGTTAAAGCTAAAAGCTAAAGCTAAAAAGTTCTTGCAGCAGAAGTTATTATTGCTATTACATTGCTATGTCTTTCTGTCCCAGCACCTGAAATTTGACTTTGTCTGTTGGAGAGGTATGGCTGTGCTTCCCAACATATGGTTTTTCGTCATATTTTGAGAAAATGAACATCTGTGCATACAGATACATACATTCAGCCCCACACGCAAGCACACACACACACACACACACACACACACACACACACACACACACAAACACACACACACACAAACATGTACAGGCACACAGACAGACATACAGACAGACACACACACAAACATGTACAGGCACACAGACAGACATACAGACAGACACAGACACAGACATTCAGACACAGACACAGACAGAGACACAGACAAACACACACACACACACACACACACACACACACACACACACACACACACACACACACACACACACACACACAAACATATACAGGCACACAGACATAAACACAATGGCTTTTTGACTTGTACAGACAGGAGGTGGTTCGTCTTGAAAACAGACAAGTTAACAACACATTTTCTCATAGCACTTGGCATCTGTTTTGGTCCTGACCCATTGAATGTTACATCACCTGACGACTAAACTTAGGAACTGACGGCAGTCAACTCTTAACTGCATGTTTCTCCATGCGACCCCACTCTGCATGTGTGTCCATGCAACCCCACTCTGCATGTGTGTCCATGCAACCCCACTCTGCATGTTGCTCTGACACTCGTGGACACACTTAATACCTGAAGAGACTGCAGGCCAAAAGATACCCTGTCAAACCACCTGACATCAGTGCATGCATATCCCTGATGCATAAACCATGTGGATGGCTGCAGTCTATACTCTACAGACCCGACCAGCAACCATCCGTGTGTTTTTA
>NC_137908.1:5361644-5396644 GCF_963457725.1 Sprattus sprattus | reverse complement strand
AGAGAAGTGAGAGAGATATTGGGCGAGCGAGGACAGAAGGAGCATAACAGCTCTGAAAAAAAGAAAAGGAAAAGAAAGGATGGAGAAAAACAAGGGGAAGAAAAAGAGGGGGGGGGGGGGGGGGTGAGGGGAGTGGATGGTTGAGAGGCAGTTTGATCCACATGTGGAAATGATTGTCTAATTACTGAAGATCTGTGGGCTCTTGGAAAAAGCAGCTGATTGGAGTAGAGTGTGGGGGACCGGAACGTGATTGGTGAGAGTTGTAGTGGAGCAGAGGGGTCATTGGTCCAGGGCCCATCTGAAACAATTGTGACATATGCCAAATTATGACATCACTGTGGATCATTTATGACACAACCCTGACCTCTCCCCATATGCTCCCTAAAAATTCTCTGCCAGTGACATCACCACAATTGTTTGTCAACATGACAGGCAAAGTAGCTGAAAAGCAGTCATCGGTCATGGGAATTGGTTGATCACACAAAAACCTATTCCATGTGTTTCGAATGGCGACATTGTGAAGCTGTAGGACGTTTGCATGTCAAATGAAGATATGGATCAACTCATCCTGAAGTAGACCTTAACAAATAGACAAGGCCGGGGCTTAGTCAAAAGAGATAGTATCAAGCACTGGACAACTTGTTACAACTTTTTTGTGGGATGCAAATACATTTCTTTGATCTAAAGTTATTCTAGTGTCCATGGCCATCACCGCACACTAATTCACACACAAACACACGCACACAGACACACAGACACACACACACACACACACACAAACACACACACACACACACACATTGTACCGTTTCAACCTCCAAGGGACTGAAGCCTCGCTGCGAAAACCTGTCTGACGCAGCCCAGCTTATCTTAGGCGTCTTTATCTCATCAGCACAGTTCCTCATTCACTTACTGTCCACCAAAATCTGATAGCTCTCTTTTTTTCTCTCTCTCTCTCTATCTCTCCCTCTCTTTGTCTCTCTCTCTGTCTCTATCTATCTGTCTGTGTCTCTCACCAAATCAAAACAAAGGTAAACAAATGAAGTTGCTAGGCCAGGAATGAGGTTGCCGAGCGCCATCTAACCCTGGGCTGAGCAGGCA
Source organism: Sprattus sprattus (assembly GCF_963457725.1). Taxonomy (NCBI): domain Eukaryota; kingdom Metazoa; phylum Chordata; class Actinopteri; order Clupeiformes; family Clupeidae; genus Sprattus; species Sprattus sprattus. The sequence goes on along the minus strand of NC_137908.1, from coordinate 5,395,543 downwards.
TTTTATCACAGGAGGCTCTGTGTCGACAGGCGCTAATGAAAGTTTGGGTGAGCCACTGCTGCTTAGGCCTGGCAGCACTAGGGGGAGAGGGGAAAGGGACTTACAAATAGAATAACATTGATGACTACCTACTGAGGAATAAACCATATGACTGTGTGTGTGTGTGTGTGTGTGTGTGTGTGTGTGTGTGTGTGTGTGTGTGTGTGTGTGTCTTTGTGTGTGTCTGTGTGTGTGTGTGTGTGTGTGTGTGTGTGTGTGTGTGTGTGTGTGTGTGTGTGTGTATGCGTGTGTTTGAGTGTGTTTGTGTGTGTGTGTGTGTGCGTGTGTGTGTGTGTGTGTGTGTGTGTGTGTGTGTGTGTGTGTGTGTGTGAGCACCTGTTCATGCAAAACTATCTCGTTGTTAAATCCTGCAGTGTGTTGCTGGTGTCTATGAGTACAATGTGAGTGGGTGTTTGTGTTCAAATGTTGGGTGTTAAATGGATGAATGTGTGCACTGGGTTATTTGCGTGCATGTACACAGTGCTAGAAGCACAAGGTGTTTTGCAGGTGTGAGTGTTGGCAGGAGTTTCAGGTCGAGTTGCAAAACAGTGCACTCTGTACTTACCAACATGCCCCATCACAACATGTTCAAACACAAGTTGTGCTCAGTCCATCCATATTAACACAAACAAAACGAACACACACACGGCAAATACAGAACATGTCTTACTTACACACAACAGTTGTAAAAACTGCATGATGTAAATATAAAAGATGACACGAAAACAAATGCCACACATAAATGTCCAATATCAATTGTACATACATAATTTTTTTCTGCATAAAAAACCCCCAACTGAACCAAAGGTTAAAAATTGAAGACAACAGAGAGAGAGAGAGAGAGAGAGAGAGAGAGAGAGAGAGAGAGAGAGAGAGAGAGAGAGAGAGAGAGAGAGAGAGAGAGAGTTTCATCAAAAATAATGACTGTAATATGTCAGGCATAGACCTGTCATTCTAGCATTCAAATAACAAACTGGTGGTATTTCTTATATCTAATTTCCCAGGCAAGCTGAGGCACAGGGGTTTTGATGTTGGTTAATTTCAAATGTTTGTCTATGGCGCCCCCAAGCGGTTGGTCTACTTATTATAATTCAATTCTGAATATATAATTCAGAATTGATTATAAAGTACTTCTAACAGTGTTCAAGGCCCTAAATGGTTTCGCTCCACAATACATCTCAGACATGCTGTCTTTTTATGCCCCTGCCAGATCCCTTCGATCGGCTGACGCCAAACTTTTGAAGATTGGAGAGGCCGCTTTTGAGTTTTATGCACCCCAAAAATGGAATTCCCTCCCCCTTCATATTAGGACAGCACCCTCTGTGGACATTTTTAAGAAACTTCTTAAGACTCATCTTTTTAGGCTTGCATTCTTTTAGCTACCACCCTCTGTTGCTTTTAGATTCCATCCTGCCTTGCTCACTACTTGCTTTTATTGTTTTATTGTTTGCTTCCCATTGAATTACGTGCAATATGTGTGTCTTTTCAGTTATTTATTCACTTTCGATCTCAATTGGTCTTATCCTACTTTTGCCTACCTTTATTTTATTTTTTTGTCAATATGCTCCTTTTCTTGTTGTTTTTATTTTTTAACTTCTATTTTGTTCGAGCACTTTGAGCTGCATTCTGTGTATGAAATGTGCTTTATAAATAAAATAATTATTATAGAGGCATAACAGATTTTATAAACCCCAAAGACAAAGGAATGGGTACATTCTAAGAGCCACTCTATGCATGCTCTATGTATAAATACATTTTCAAATATATTAACATTGGCAATCAATGGCTTCATTCCACTTTCAAAACGTAATCATGAACACTGAAACGAGTTCAGTGTTTGAGTGTTGTGTTAAATTGAATGAATTTACTATGCCACCAATGTAACTATTAGTACCACATTTTGACGTGTGCCAGTGAAGAACACAAACAAAGGATACATTTCAAATGGGCTTAAGGTATAAACAGAGACATTTTTCCGTTCGAAGTTTTCATTATTTTTTTTCGATTTCCTGTACTTTCATTTGGCAGTCACCAAAGCGACTCATGGGTGAGGTACCATAGAAGTGTAACCTGTTGAGTTCTACCTATCTTGTTTTATTTATTTGTATTTTAAATTTAAATGTTTTAATTTTGATATATGACCTTGCTGCTATTACACCTGAATTTCCCTAACGGGATTAATACAACCCTATCTAATCTTATATTTTACCTATTGTTTATGGTATATTTTGTTTCATGCATCAATACCGGTTGGTGGGTCACGAGAGGTTGGTTCCGGAGGGGTGTACCCAGTGGGAAGGTTATAAGGGGGTTGGGGGTTTTGGAGGCAGAAGAGATTGTGACTTAGAAGGGTGCGGTTTGCTTTACTGTGTAAAGTAACTTCAAATCATATCTGTGACTGGTTTTTCTTTCCACACCTCAGTGAGGCTGGATACCCAATTACAGTCACCCAATCTATACGGTTACAGAAGCATGGTAACATTATTTGCTAAATTACCATTTAACACGATGAGAAACAATTCATGGCTTGTTCTCGGATGTTATAAGTTTTAACACAAAAAAAAGCCAGATGAGATAACTCACAGTCTCCTTCATTATTATTATCTTGCACATTGCATTCTTGTTTTGCACATTCCTGCAAAGACTGCACAGCTCCTCCTTTTCATATGTCATATTCTGTAAATACTTACATACACTTTTTAACTTTTATATATTTTTTATAATTTGTATATATTGTTTTTCTCATGTCCTGTACTTATTATGTTTTATGTTTATAATCTGCACCAATATGCCAAAGCGAATTCCTAGTAGGCATATACTTACTTGCCAATAAAAAACAATTCTGATTCTGATACATCCCTCCATATATCTGTGTACTGTAGAGATGCTGAACAGACTATGCTCATTCCACAAAGGTGTGAACATATCGGACCTGTGGCTTGTGGTATGTCAGGTTTCACGTATTGTCAGATATTACTGAAAACACCTTAGCTACCACAAAACCCTAGACGTTTTCCAAAAATTAGGCAGGTGCCTAGAGAAGGTAGGTATCAACTAAAGATAGTCCTTGTTTGATTGATAAAAACAAGGACCGAGAGGTCAAACAAAGGTATCAGTAAACAAAGTCACAAGTCACAAGTCACAGGTCTTTTATTGTCCGATGCACAAAATGCCACAGGGTCAGACTGGGCACTGACAACCTACCATAACATAACATAACATGGCATCGACTCTGTACAAGTACTCTGAACATAATTTACACGTAATAAACATATAATAACCTAAATAACCTTACTAAATATACAAGATAAATATGCAATACAGTATGCTAAAACATATAACAACCTATACATATAATACGAACTTATATACATATAACATATAATACACATATAATAAGCTATACTAACCTATAAACCCTATACTACCCTACAGACAAATCCAGTGTGGGAGTAGCAGGAAGTGCAATAATTCTGATAAATATTACTGCTAGTGCAAACAGCTTGTGAAAGTGACAGTAAATGTAAGTGTAGTACAAACAGTAATTGAAAGTGACAGTGTAGCCTACGTAAAGTGACGGGTGCAAAAGTGGCGATAGTGTGTCAATGTCCATTTAGCAGCCTGATGGCCCTCGGGAAGAAACTGTTCTCCAGTCTGCGTGTACGAGACCGGATGCTAAGGTACCGCCTACCAGAAGGCAGCGGGGTGAAAAGTCTGAAGGCTGGATGGTAGCAGTCTTTTAGAATCATGTCAGCTTTCCAACGTGATCAGTAAACAACTTTGAATAAATTAGTCAAGAAGTTTATAAGCGTATGAAGTAATCCAGCAGTGAGCAACATGATGATAGACCCAAACATCTACACATGAATCTTCATTGCGTTGTTTCTCTCCAGTTAGATGTAGTTTTACGGAGTAGCCACTGTGTGGCGCAATGCAATCGTGTAGTCTTGGTCTTAGCTTTACTTGCCCAAGTATTTCAGTCTTCCACATACACGTGCGGTCTTTTGTTGAGAGGTGATTAATCGACTTTCATTCCATGGCTTTACCCAATGGATGTGTGAATAAGGATGCGCATGTTCTGACTACATTATTTTCTCGTCATACATACGTGGCCTAATGCGACACAAAATTGTTCTGCAAAATGAGAAAGTAGCAGTTTAGAACAAATGTATCATAACATATTTCAACTGTTGCTTTGTATCACCGAATATGGGTCTTGAGTGTGATGACCTATATTTCAATCACCCTGAGTTGCCCTAAATTGGTGTCCTCAAGGATTCATGGCGCCCTCGAGTGTTCTAGAATGTTCCTTCTCTGATTTGGTGATGCTCCTTACAAACAACCCCTTGTTCACATATATTCATTACAAGGCGCTAACAACATCGCCAACAGCCAATTTTAGTGGGGATCGGCAAACACCACTGCTTATGAAAGAGACAGAGGGACAGACGGCAACAAGCGCATAACAGGCAGTCACGGTGAGCTCCGCCTCTACGCCATGTGCTTTCGCCCACGACTCCGCCCCTTTCAAACACGCACACCGCGTATTTACATAAAATGTGTGTCAGTAGGGCAGCGGTCTCCGCGACTCACATGCCACATGCACATGCAGCGGGGCTTGAGCGAGCATTCCAATGTCAAATCAGCACAACTGCCTCGCCTCCTTTCACGCTAACCATCCGCCAATGAAAACGTGAGAGAGAATAAAGCGAGAGACTGGGAAGTGAAAAAGTGGATATTATTTGCTGGAGGAGCGTGACAAGAAAGAGAGCGAGGGCAAGAGAGGGTGTGTTCATGTGTGTAGTCCTTGGCATACAAAAACAAAAACATCAGAGGTTGAAAGGACAAGGGTAGTGAGCGAGAGGGAGAAAAAAAAAATTGAGGGCAGAGCCAGTCACATTTCTAGAGCATCTGAAAACGTGATGCTGTGTGTGAGCCCCTATTAATGGGTGTGCGTCTCCAAAACTACTTCCACATATGATGTGACTGCACTGGCACCTGTGCTGAAATTCTTTGGATTGTTTCTGCTCCCGCACCAGAAACCTAGCTCTACTGTACGTTACACATCCTGCTCAAGATAACTCTGTCAAGTTAGTTATCAGATACAGGTTGAGGACGTTCCGTCTGAGAGACACTGACAAATATTTCAGTTTTCTCAAATTTGAGCACAGTTGCTCTTGAACTTGTTCCTTTTTTTGAAGGGTTGACACGACCCCATGTTACGGAGTTTACTGGTTATATCCTACTATCTCCGGAAACCGTTGTTTTTCTCCGCGGGTAGCCTACATTACGGTTTCACCTAACCTGACGCCAGCTTTTATTGATGCAGAGGGACGACTAACTCAGGGTCACTTTTCCCAATTTTCAACCAAGTCAAGGAACGCCGCTACAATGGATCATAGCCCAGGTGAGTGTCTTTATTTGGCAACACATAGCCTATATTTTAGTTGTATATTTTCTACGAGTTCAAGGATAAACAGCCAACTAATAATCTAATGTTGGAATCGTGTTACTGTTTCGGACCAGTGTAGCCTACTGTTGCCGGGCAATAGGCACTCATGCTATTACATGTCTTATGTTTGAGAAGAACAATGTTTCAACTTGTAAAATGATTTCATAGGCTATATATTCATTGTAAATGTTTTGCAAAGCTATTTTCCATTTTCTTATTAAATGAATATCATGCATGTTAATATAGTTGTGTTTACAGTTAGCATGAGAGATTGTTAATGCAGACTGATTATGTGTAGCCTAATGTAGTACTTTCAGTTGGCTAGTCGTAAGGCAAAATGATCAAATGCAATGTAGCAGTACAACAGTTGCGGAATTTGTGACATCAGTGACAGCTGTTGGTAACTAGGTTACATACTTTTCCCCCCTAATAAGCTACCTTTTGAATTTTTCATTCAATCTTTGATCACCGTTACATAGGCTACTCCGGAAGCGAGAGCGCAGGCTACTATGTAGATTTGCGTATAGTCGCAGGGCAGACATAAGAGGTTACCAGGGGACATGATATCCGACTATTAGCTACGTTTCTTTCACAAACCGGAGGCCAGGCAACCACGGAATTTCACCGCCAAGATAAATAGGTGTTAAATGTCAAAGAAGTTGATCTAAAACAGATGACAGACTGAACGTTCATTTGTACTTTTAGGGGGGGGGGGGGGGGGGGGGGGGCAAAGGTGAATAATGAGATGTTCTTAGAGAGATTTGATTATCAGGCAACGTATGTAAGATCTTTGTGCTGTTTGCGGAGACTGATCATGACCGCGACTTCCTGCCTTGCCTACACATAAACAATCTCACGTGTAAACTATGGTCCACCCATAGACATCTTTATATGTCTATGGTTCCGCCTCTCGCTGCTCGCGTGTTTGTGCTCTGCAATCCTGCTACAGGAGACAAGTTTAACCAACTACCACACACTTTAACTATTTAAAAGCGCCGCGAGCTACCTCGGAGCATTCATTCACCAGCGCTGTGTAACATAATGTCTTTGACTCTATATAAGTACGCGAGGTATTCTAGAAAAGACTGTAACGTTTGGTGAGTTACAGTCTCGGCAGATGTATTTTCAGCACATGGTTGTTCGTGAGAGAGAGGCGGGGGCTGGGTGTGCGTCGGGGGCGGGCCGATAGGAGGGCGGGCGAAGGGAGCGTCGATACACCCACAACTGTAAAGGTGTTTCCCTGGGCGCGACCTCGGCTCTTACGTGTAGCCTACATTCTGATGACTTATATGCACGAAGTCACGTGGGAGAGCGGGGCCCCTTGTTCCATAGTCCACTAATCGGAATAATAAACTCTGCCCCTCATTCATTCTTTCCCAACACGTGTGACCAGGCAATGTCAAGGACATCACATGCCCGCCTCAAACGTGCGGAAACCTTGGCAAAACAATGTGGTGTCTAGTCTGACTAGTTAATGAATAGGTTTAAACGTTACACGAAAAACACACCTTGGTCACACATATCATGAGGCGTGTCATAGTTGTGATTAATAATATTTAATGCTGGAGTTTACAAGGTCTATAAAAGGAAGCTTTAACTATTATGATAACAGTCTACAACACTGTAAGCACTGGGCATGGCCACTATATAGGTAGTAGTTTACCTGCTTTCTTTAAAATAGTGGGTCTACATTTTTGTTATACCACAGAGATGTATGAACTGCACGTGGATGTATTCTAGGTTAGTTGGCAACTGTCTCAGTGTCACAAGGACTTAGGTAACTCCAAGCAGAGTTAAATAGGTCAACATGGTCCAGATAACACTTGAACAGAGTTCAACTCATTTTATATTTTGAAGTGCGGCACTAACCCATACAGTGAATACATATAGAAAAATATTTCGTATTTTTATAACAAGCAACATAATGCGCCTCGAGCAGCAGCTGACGTGAATTGGGGTGACCTAGAATGCAACCCAGAGTAGCCAGGCCCACGGTTTCTAGGCTAGTCACTTGTCTTATTGCCCACTATGACACATGTAAGTAGGGGGTCCACAGACGGCATGCGTGACCCATATCACATCGCTGTTGACTACACTATTGCAAATTCGTGACAAGCTGGGGAAAAAACACGAATGGGCCCTTCTTACTTAAGATAATACAGCATCAGAAAAACAAGATCATACAACTGCAGTGAGTGGGCAGTCATTAACAAGAGCATGGTGGAGTTCACACGTGCAGCAACACTAGCTATTTTCATCCATCCTTCTGGTTCCTGCAGTGCCTAGAGACTGCTTTTGCATGGCAACAGACCCGATAACAGTGGGCACGAAATTCTGTGCGCTCTCGACTGCCCATCTTCTCTGCTGCCTCGAGTCTCCCTCACGTGGATTAGCTCCAACAGCCACGTGCCGCGCGTGATTTCCCAGGCACACAACTCCTACCCGCCCTCCCCGTTTCTCTTGCGCTTTCTCCCTCTCCCTCGTTGGTATTCTGGGGAGTCCTGCTTTGATTCAGCCAACGGCGGGAGATTGGTCAGTAGGTCATGGGTTTTAAAGCATCGAATTACCCTATTATTTCTCTACAGCAAGCGTAGCGTGATGACATTTTATCTGAAAGCGAACTTGAAAACTGTTGCGATTAGCACTGATATCGTATAGGAAACAAGCCCATTGAATCTCCGAAAGCAAACGCAACAAACGCATTCTCGTCCGATAGGCTAATTTGACAGTTCCTGTCACGCCATAACCAAAAGAAAAGACGTTGGCTATCTGTCTCTTTACAATTACTGTGTACAATAGCGCTTACCTTTTCCATCACTTGAGAATTTAATAGATCCTGCTATGGAAGGTGTTAAGAACGTTGGAGAAAGCTCAAGTGCAGCTACACTGATGATGTTCCAAAAAAAGAAATCCATCAATCAGATGAGGATAATGATAAGGGTACTAATAAAACATCAAGGACAACATTAAAAATAATATATATACTATACTTCATCTAAATTTGACTATGGTAAGTGCCTCTCACAATTCTTCGGCAGTTTAGTATTTTGTTCAGTGCATGATAAAGTATGCCCCAAGACAGTACTGTTGACCTACTTTCCCAGCTGCAGTTCTGCCAGTGAGTGCACACTGACATTCTTCAAGCATCTTTGTGGAGGAAAAGAATAGCCTGGCTCATATTATTACGTGCCCTTCGATCCAGTACGAACATTTTAGCTGTTAAATCGTTTCCTAGACCATTCCCAAAATAGGATTCATCGCCCAAGAATGTAACTCTATCGCAGAGTTCAACAGTAAAACTTGAGAGTGAAACCATGTTAGAACGACCCATTGCCATACAATTTCAAAACAAAACAGTTATTTTCCCAGATGGATAATCTCACTCCTTTTTGATCTGTTTTTAATGCAGCCATAATGCAACCAACAACTTGGTCAAATCAAGTGACGCACTGTGTCAGAAAGGGGACTTGGGAACGAGCGTATCTTTCTTTCTCACTCTGTCAGGCAGCCTGACTGTGTGACAAAGTGTGTGTATGAAATGTGTGTGTGTGTGTGTGTGTGTGTGTGTGTGTGAGTATGACATTGGGCTTTTTGTGTTGTGAGAAACAGAGGAGCGCTCACGTTGCTGGGCTGCCCCGGGGTCATGGTCAGATTAGGGCTTGCACGGGTAGACTGGCAAGCAAGCCATCAGCCATGGTGGGGCCTCCTCTGCTGACTACTGCTGAGACTCAGTGGTGTAGTCCAGGGTATACGCAGGTATACGGAGTATACCAACTTATTTTTCAGTCAGCATTGCTAATACCCACTTCTCAAAACAGGGCGTTTATCCTTTGCTGTATGGGCTGCTTAGAAAAATAGCAAAATTAGGAGTGTACCCACTTCTCCAGGGACCACTACACCACTGCTGAGACTGGACCTATACTGGCCTTAATCATTGCATGGCTAGAGTAGAGTAGTACAGCCATTTAATAGGTTGTTAAGAAACAGGCGTTTGAGATTACGGAGCTGTCACCCCTAAGTAGTCAATAAAGTGTGAAAATCAATACTTCCCCCCTTGTGAAACACTAGAGAGACTTGTTAATATTTTCTTACATTCCTGTAGCAGAGTAGAGATAGAGAAAGACAGTAAATAGCTTTTTATCGTGTGCTTCCTGGAACAGCCGTAGCTTTAGAGAAGGGCAAGGGTGAGTGTCTTCCCTCAGCACGCACTATGGTGACTCAGTGACTAACTTGAGAGCAATAGGTAGAAAGGATGTGTGTGTGTGTTTGTGTGTGTGTGTGTGTGTGTGTGTGCGTGTGATGACTTGGGTGGGGCTGAGGGGCACAGTGCAGTGAGACATGTCAGACCTGCCACACGCACGCTAACATCATGACCCAAAATGCACTGCAGTCACTGACACGTGCTGCCTGAAGAATTACAAACACACTTGAGCTTAACGGGGATCAGCGCACGTGTCTGCAAGGGGAGACACACAGGCAGCTACATACGCCCACGGTTGCTTTTAGCAAGTGAGAGCACTGTCAAGGTCTTGCACATACACACGCACACCACCTGACTACATGACAGACTGTACTAATCCACAATTACGATTCCAATGTTAATTGAGATGTGGTCCACATTAGAGTTGCCCTAAATATATAAAACAAGTCAGTATTAAATATATCCATGTCAGACATAATAGGGGGCTGGAGATTATCTGACCCTGATTTTATTGTTCTTCTGCAGTCTTACATGAATACATGAATTTACAGGAATTTGTGTATTTGCTGGGCATCTGCGTAAAGTGGTCCAGTGCAGTTTCAATAAGAAAACACATCACATTTTATTGCCACATTTGTATAACTTCGCCTTCCATCTATAGAGAGGGGAAAAACAAAACAACCTCATATGTTGAGCAAACGTGACTGTTCACGTTCTCCTTCGCCCACTTAGTTTCCGGTGACTCAGTCCAAATGCCAAAGTGTACACACACGGTATCCGTCTCCCCCTCCGGTTACCATTTTAAAGCCCTCTTCAAACGTGATCACCAAGCTGGCTGTGTGTGTGTGTGTGTGTGTGTGCGGTGTCTTTTTTTTTTTTTTTAATACTGCGGCTGTTGTATACACGGGACTGCGGAAAGTGCCTTGTGAGCTGGGGCGTTAACTGTGTTAAGAGTCCATGTGAGGCGGCGGTCAGGTGGCTGGCAGTTTTGGAGCGAGTTCTAGGCGCGCCGCCAGGGGAAGCGGGGGCTTGCGAGTGTAATCGAGGCGGCAGCTGGCTCGGCTTCGCGTACACGTGAGCCTGTCGTTCAGCTCTCGCACGACACACGAACAGATCAGAAGAGCGCGGGAGTGGAGGGCGAGGGGAAAAGGGGCGGGAAGGAGGAGAGTAAACACATGGGATGCGTGTAAAAAGGGATTTCCGACATTCCAAGTTTCCGCGTTGCTTTCGAACAGTATGCCTCTTAATAATTATAGGCGTGGAGGAAAGATGTTTTGTTGTCAAGTAGTTGAAAGGTTCCTATTATTTAAAGGGTAATTATTTAGAAGACTAACACCTTGTCATTGTCACGGAATTTTGTGTGTATCCTTCAACTTTCCTTAAAAGACTTTCCTTGAAGGGTTAGAAAATAAGTCTTTTGAAAGGTCAACAGTAACTAATTGCATTACCAATGCATCATTTATGATGGTAGATTGATGTGAAACTCTGACCAGAGACCAGGTCATTCAAAACCATGTTTTGGATGCCCAACACATGAAAATATGCCAACAGACAGTCCAGCTCTGTTCAACATTTCACCATAATCTATCAGCATGTGTTTGAGGCATGAAGGATGTTATCTCTGTATACTCCGCCTCAAATCGTTTAGTCTATCCCACAGATAAACACTGACTTTTTTAGCAGTTCTGACAGCGACATACGCCATTCTTAATACTCTTATTCAAACTCTTTTTGTATAAACATTCGTCTGTAGACTGTGCAAAAGCCACAGTAATTGAATTGCTACCTTTGAGTATAATCATAGTGATGAGATTGGGTGTAAGTGGAAATGTGCTTCCCCAGTGTTCTGTTCTTTTCCGAGCCTGCCTAATAACCAATGGTCTTCTTCCTTTCCTCCACTCCTCCCTCTCAGGTGGAAGTGTCATCCTGTATGCTGGATCAACGGGCAGTGCCAGCCCAAGCCCTGGCAGCCCCTCCAGTGGGTACCAGACGCAGTCGCCCGCCCCCCACTCCCAGCCCTCCTCCCCCGAGGGGGGCTCCTACGCCGACATGGGGGTACCAATGCAAAGAGGTGGAGCTGGCAGTGGCTGCGTTAGCAATGGCTTCAGTGGCACCGGCAATGTTAGCCCAGGACTGGTCTTTCAGTTCCCTGAGGTCAGCAGTGCCTCTGTCGCCACGGCGAAGACCCCTACTATGACCTCTGGAGGCCAGCAGTCCTATACTCATCCCTTGGTGGCCAAGAGACCGTGTGGCTTCACCGGAACTTTTACAAGTAATTGAGACTTTGTATTTTGTTCATGTAGTGTTTGTATATTTTAGATCTTGAGTTTGAAATGTAGAACACAATGTCTGAGAACAGCTAGTATAAACAGACAGCCATTTGCCAAATATTCAGTCAATGAGGAAGTTAATGCAACCCAGACTGACAGGTTGGTTGTGAATGAACACATTTAAATGACCTAAATATAGCATTGTCTTAAGCCTCCTTTACAGATGGCATGAAAATAACTTCCTTCTCTCCTTCTCTCCCTCCCCCATTGTGTCTTTTTCAGAGACAGGAGGAATGGTTCTTCTGTGTAAAGTATGTGGTGACATTGCGTCAGGATTTCACTATGGCGTCCATGCTTGTGAAGGCTGCAAGGTAAGAACAAGCCCACAGAGAACACAAATACAGACACACACACACACACATACATATATGCTCTCTCGCTCTCTCTCTCTCTCTCTCTCTCTCTCTCTCTCTCTCCCTTCCTCTCCTCTCTCTCTATCTCTGTCTATCTTTAGTTATCCATCCTTAACCTTGCTCTTTGTTTCTTCCAGGGTTTCTTCCGCCGGAGCATCCAGCAGAACATCCACTATAAGATGTGTGTGAAGAACGAGAACTGCCTGATCATGCGCATGAACCGCAACCGCTGCCAGCACTGCCGCTTCAAGAAGTGCTTGTCTGTGGGCATGTCCAGAGATGGTGAGAGCAAATACACACACACACACACACACACACACACACACACACACACACACACACACACACACACACACACACACACACACACACACACACACACACACACACACACACACACACACACACACAGTATACCACACCACATACAGAGACTTCAAGAAGGTTCTGAGCCCAAGAAGTGATTATAACACTATAATATATAACCACATAGAATTTGAATAGAGGTCAGAAGCCTGTCTCTGTCCGGGATCCACACTTTTAGATTTTTTTCTAAGACGATGCTTCTGCTGAGCGATGAGGCAGCTGACTGCGGGCAGTAGCTAAACCGGGACACGGGCAAGAAGCTTTTGTCATGTAGTGACCTGATTCACAGCAAGCTTCTTCAAATCCGCCTCTTCTCCACTTCCCTTTGCTCAAGTCATCCTCCCTTCTCCCCCCTATGTCTTCTCTCTCTCTCTCTTTCTCTATCTCTCGCTTTTCTCTTTCTCCCCTCTTTTCCTTGTATCTTCCGCTTTTCTCTTTCGCCCACTCTCTCTCACTCTCTGTTCCCCTCTCTCCTCTCTCCTCTTGCCGGTAGACAGTGATTTATTACAGTAGGTGCCTGGAATCCCACAAGTCATCAGTCACGCTGAAAACTGCAGCGAACACGGTTTATTTTGGGAAATGGGGACACCAGGCACCTGATCACCCACCCCTACCCTTTTCTTTAAACACACTCTCTGGCTCCCATTCTCACTTGTATCAGGCAATTAATTAACATCCTTCCCAGTTTTAAACTGTGATACAGTAAAAGCCTAATTCCGCAGCAGATCTGCTAGTGTGAACCATTAATAGGCTAGGAAATCACAAGCTGCCAGAATTCCTGCACAACTCATAGTGTTCGCTACATCTGCAGTGTCCCTCTAGGACGCCGCAGTCCCCTGGGACCACAGCAAACTAGGTGATAATAAATCATATTTTTTTCCCAGAAGCTAGCACAACATTTGGGTGACCTATAAAGCGTAAAGAAAAAGCGACGGACGATGTAATCTATCATTTTCTCCTTTTATCGCGCAACATATTTGGCCCTATTTTCCTCACCCGCTCCTATTATTAGTGTTGGAGTGTGTCTTCATTTTGAAGAAGGTGATAGTTAGTCTAGAAGCTTCTACCATGCTGGAAACCATAGAAAGTGATGATGTACAGAAACACAGAATTTTAGGTCATTAGCTTAGTCCTCAGGAAGCCCAATTGAATTGCAGCTTAGCATAAAGCATTTTATAGACTCAATTAAAAAAAAATACCAGTTCATTAGTTCCATGTTTATTTATAATTCAATACAAAATATATTGGCCTATATTTAATGACCTTTCCTTTTTCTGGACAAGTCGTGCTAGATGTCTCAGGCAATCATTCAACTGCCCTGTCTTTCACCCTCTTCCACTCACTCGTTCACTTACTCACCCACTCACTCCACACTGACATCACCTCCACTCTACCTCACCCACTGACCTCCTTTCAGCTCAAGAGAGAGAGAATGAAGGAGATGGATAGAAAGAAAATGGAGGAGATGTATATATATATAGAGCGAGAGAGAGAGAGAGAGAGAGATAGAATGAAGGAGATGGATATAGAGAGAAAATGAAGGAGACGGATAGAGAGAGAGAGGAAGCAAGCAAACAGAACAGGGGGCTTACTGTATGTATGTGTGTGTGTGTGTGTGTGTGTGTGTGTGTGTGTGTGTGTGTGTGTGTGTGTGTGTGTGTGTGTTGGGGGTGGGCAGGTGAATGTGTATTACTGTAGCACACAGTAGCACAGAGCTATAAATAGACCCACCCGTCGAGCGTGAGTGTATGGGGGAGGGAAGGTATGGAAGAGATGTGAGAGGCGGATGCGAGATGGAGAGAGAGAGGGAGAGGGAGAGGGAGAGGAAGAAGGGAAGATGGAGATGAGGGGGCTTGCACTGCTCTGTGCGTCATCCATAATGATTTAAAAGCCCAGCACTAAGCCAAGCCCAAACGCAAGCCAAGCCTCATAACTGTTAGTGCCGGATCTTCCTGACCCACTTCCTTACTGATTGCACTCACTCGAAGTCTTTCGAGTTTTTTTGCATCGATTGCCTTAGTTCTGAGTCACACAGGAAAGAGAACGAATCATACTAAGTCCTTTTTTTTAACGATCCGGTTACAGCCAGATAGGTCAGTGGAATGGAAAAGATTAGGAACCGCTTGGCTTAGGGGTTTCTTGGTTGATTCATAATCCTCACAAAGAATCCAGTGTCTTTCCTAGAAATGTGTTGAGCAAGACGCGCTACATTGATTCAGTTATGTGGGTCAGCGAGTGTCTCATTCACTGGGAAATTGATCTGTTTTAAATGTTGTTCCTTCTCTGTTCTGTGTTTTTCTTCAGCTGTGCGCTTTGGGCGTATTCCTAAGCGGGAGAAGCAGAGGCTATTGGACGAGATGCAGAGCTACATGAACAGCCTCAACGAATCGGCCGCCATGGAGATCGACACCTCCCCCGCCCCCGAGGCCCCGTCCAGTCCCGACGAGAGCCAATCGGAAGAGGCCATCGGGGCCATCTCGCAGGCGTACCGCAACATCTTTGTGAATGTCGACGAGAAGCCCATCAAGCCTCTCGCCAACAACAACAACAACAACAACAACATGAACAACAACGCCAGCCCCGCCAGGTTCCATGGCAACAACGCATCGCAAGACTGTAACCACGCTCAGTCCCACCCCCATGCAGTCCCACAGCAGAACTACCACAGCCAGCCTACGACGGCCTACCAGCCCAGCCCTGCTCGCTGCCCCGTCACTCACCGGGAAAACTCGTCGCTGGACAACAGTCGCTACGGTCACCAAGCCTCATCCAATCAGAGTTCACAGTGCCCTGCCTCTCAGAACTACGCAGCCAATCAAAACAGCCACCCCATCAACGAGACACAGGGTCCCACTTCCTGTCCCTTCAGGTTGAGCGGAGGAGCCAAAGTGCTGGTAAGTGTGTGTATAAGTGTGTGTGTGTGTGTGTGTGTGTGTGTGTGTGTGTGTGTGTGTGTGTGTGTGAATAGAGTCTAAGCAAGGGAATAACTTGCAACAAGCAAATCATCTGAATATACAAAAACTTGAAAAAAAAATACATTTCCCAGATTCTCATTAACCTCTTACTTCCTGTGTCCCAGGCGTGTCCCCTGAATGCGAGCCCTGTGTCCCCTGCGGGGCGCTCCAGCCAGCAGGTGTGGGAGGCCTTCTCCCAGTGCTTCACCCCAGCGGTCAGGGAGGTGGTGGAGTTTGCCAAGAGCATCCCCGGCTTCCAGGCCCTCAGCCAGCATGATCAGGTCATGCTGCTCAAAGCAGGCACCTTCCAGGTAAAGTGTGTGTGTATGTGTGTGTATGTGTGTGTGTGTGTGTGTGTGTGTGTGTGTGTGTGTGTGTGTCTGTGTGTGTGTGTGTGTGTGTGTGTGTGTGTGTCTGTGTGTGTGTGTGTGTGTGTGTGTGTGTGTGTGTGTATGTATGTGTGTGCTTGTGTATGTATGTATGTGTGTGTGTGTGTGTGTGTGTGTGTGTGTGTGTGTGTGTGTGTGTGTGTGTGTGTGTCTTCATATGAACCATGAATTTGGATAAACAATGTAATTATTGTCAGCAGATTTTGCTGTCAATGATCGACTGTGACCAACCATTCTTTTCTGTGTTCCGTCCACAGGTTCTGATGGTGCGGTTCTGCACACTGTTCAACGCCAAGGAGCGCACGGTGACCTTCCTGAACGGGCAGACGTACCCGCTCGCCACGCTGCGGGCGCTGGGCATGGGCTCCCTGCTGGATGCCATGTTTGAGTTCAGCGAGAAGCTCTCGTCCATGTGCCTGGAGCCAGACGAGATGGCACTGTTCATGGCTGTTGTGCTGCTATCTGCAGGTACGCACGCGCGCACACACCACTACACACACACACATAGCACATACACAGACACACACACACACACACACACATACATACATGCTAGAACACACATATACACAGACACACACACACATACATACACAGGCACACACACACACACATGCTAGAACACACATATACAATCATGTACAATATAATGTGTTGAAATCAAATACAGTCTCTACTATTCCCCTGACTAATAATCTCATTTTCTCTATCTGTCTCACAGACCGGGCAGGCATAGCTGATGTGGTAGCGGTCGAGCAGCTCCAGGAGGGCCTGATTGGTGCACTGCGAGCCATCATCACCCGTCGTCGCCCTGACGACAGCGCGTTGTTCCCTAAGCTCCTCTTGAGGCTTCCGGACCTGCGCACGCTGAACACCCTGCACTCCGACAAACTCCTGGCCTTCCGCATTGACTCCTGAATCACTGAGTCGTGAACTCAAACCCTCGCCCCGCACCTCACGAGCACGATACAGACTCCTCACCCCCCCCACACACAAACACGTACACACGGACAAAAAAAGCCCTCAGGAAGGGCTTGAGTTGCTGACTCATAACAGGGGGTGGTCCGTGCAGGTGCTGGCTGCTAAAAAACTGCTACCCTTCAAATCAAAGAGGGCTGTCCAGACTGGCCTCTTTAAAACCAACAAAAAAACAGGTACAGGTGGGCTAAGCCACCAGTAGCACCTCATCACTCCACGTCTGATACCCCTAACACTCAAGAGCGAAGGGCCGTTGCCCTGGGCAACCACCACATGGACATAAAGAGACACTGTCTGCTAATGCTACAGCTACAGCTAAGCTAAGCTAAGCAGTAGAATGTGCTTTGTCAGACTGAGAAGTGGGGAAAAAGAAACTTTAACAGAGACTACTGTATCTTTTTTTTTATATATAAATGTGTAAATAGAGTGAGTGAACCGAGAGCTTCCGTGGCCTTTGGCTGTATCTACTTCCTGTGCTGTTTCAGTTTAATGAGACGTTTCAATGGGAAAGACAAGAAGAAGAAGAAGAAGAAGAAGAAGAATCTGTCTAAGAAAATATTGTCAATGCATTGTACAGGCCGGGTAGATTCATGACCCCTTTTTAGGGGGTGTATAAATAGCTGGGAAGGAGAAGAATGTTCTCCTTTTTTTTAAGTGCTCTAAACGACTGAGATGTCCAAACAGTTCCGAAAAAACAGATGCAGTGTGTTTGTATCAGTCGTTGTCCTCTATGCTCCACAGTTACAGATTTCTGTTTGCGTGTTTACCAGTCTCCTGTCACATATGCACATAGATACACACACACATAGAAAAACAAAGCAAAAAAGGCCGGGAAATTACCCTACTGTTTTTTTAAGAGTGAAGACACACACACACACACACACACACACACACACACACACACACACACACACACACACATTCACACGGAAAGGCTAATAAGTATGTATTACCCACAACCCCCCAGGGGAAAACACACACTTTTCATGCATCAACGACCTCATGAAGTCCTGCACCAATTCTACCCAATCACACTAGCAGTTGCTAATTCTCCTCCCGGTCTCCAGCCGGAGAGGCTCTTTTGCATACCTGTGTTTGTAACTCTGTGTATGAAAAAATGGAGAGAAAAAAATCCATCTGTTTTATATTTGGGCATACATGAAATATCACATTTCAAAGATATAAATTATATATGAGTAAATGCTTTATATGAGAAAACGTCAGTGTTCTTTTGTGTAATCTGGGAGCTATGATCAATTTTGTCTCTACCATAGAGGATGTATTTCACATTTTCAGGGGTTTATTGTTGTTGTATATATTGTATATATGTGGAACTAAATACCACTCCTGTAGAGAAAAGAGTTGAATAGCCCTGCTCTAAATAGCAGTGCTAGATTATAAAGGGCTTCTTATATGGAAGGAAAGAGGGGGGTTTTGCCTGAGAGAAGGAGGGGTTATTTGGGGTTGGTCATCCCTTATGCAGAGAAATACCCATGGTTCTAAAAACAGTCAGAACCAAATTCGACCTCTGAACTTTCACCCCAGCACCCTGGTCTGTGTCACTGGGGGCCAGCTGATCTGCAACTTGAGTCTAAACAAGGCTTCGGTTTGTAGGTTTTTTTTTTATTTCTCAGTGTTTTGGAGACTGTTATTCGATCAATGATGGCCTAGCACGTTCCCAAAAACCAACCCCCCCCCCACCACCCATTGTATATTTTGTAAATGTGTTCTGTTACTCTTCTTCCGTAGAAATTATATTAAATGAAAATATACATCACGTTCCTGTTTCTCTCTCGATTCTTTGTCTACCGCTGTCGCCCGCAGCAGCATCCGCAGTGTGCCGAGCGAGAAGAAGCAATGCCTCTGGAGAAGACCTGTAGCCTAGCAACAGCAGCGTATCGCACACGCATCCGTGAGAAAACGTATGGGGACATAGCAGTGGCGGAGATAAGGGGTTGCGGGGTTTGCTCGTGTGATTGATGAAGTGTCCTCATTTCAAGATGCATTGCGTATATACCCGCCCACCTTCCCCCAACACTGTACGCGTTCTGGGTGCAAAGAGGACCTAATAAAAGAACGTCAGTGACCGATTTTCCTCTCGCAGACTCCCTCCGCTGGGGGGGGGGAAAGAGCACAGGGGCTGATGCAGTGAACTGCTCAGCCAACACACCTGTTCATGCCACAGTGGGATTCACGTGCCCATGACAGCGGCTGATTGATTGATGACGAAGTCATGAAAGGTTACTGTGAACAAGGAGTCAGATTTGACATGCTTAAGAAACATCAGTAACAGCAGGCGCCGAGATTAAGTATGTGCTTGTATGTTTGTGTGTGTGTCTGCGTGTCTGTGTGCGTGTGTGTGTGTTCTTAGTATGGGCTGATTTGTTATATAGAACCAAAGTATTGGTAACGACGTCAGCAGAATCACAGCCTATGGGCAGGGGAGTAAAATAGAAAAAGGCGACAACTGCACACTGTCCTGTATTTGAACAGCATGCATAGATATATAATATAATAATATAATATAAGTTATAATGTGTGTAGTTCTTTCCAGTGTATTGTATAGCACTGTGATCCGTTATATACTGTAGTGTCAATACATCTTTATTTTGTATGGATAGAGGTATTATAGGTGGGGAGCCTTCAGAGCCAGATGAAATTAATTCTCTGAGTAATTAGACCTCTCTATGTCTGAACACAGTTAAACAGATTGCATACCACAATTATAGTTTGTTGCATTCCACTGTTTCAGCATTGATTAAACACTTTGGCCATCCTCCGAACCAAATGTGATAGAACACGTTCTTTCATACATACCACTACTTTAGTTTGTTGCATAGCACTGTTACATGGTTGCTAAAACACTATTCCCCGATCCTCTGAACCAAATGTGATAGAACACGTTCTTGTTCACGGAATGGAACGACAATGACGTAAGCAGAACAAAGTGTGCAGCCAAGTCTCAGCGCATTGTAGCCTGCTGTGGTGACTATAATCAGGAGACTCAGGGAACAGAACAGGTTGTTTTCTGTTCCTTTTTGGTCACTGAAACTTTTCCTTTTTGGTCACCGAAACTTTACTGTATAGAGATGTTTCAGGACATCACTTATACAATATAATATATATATCATTTTATACAATATAAAGGAGATTAGGGGGAAAAGTCCATCACTGTTTTACTGCATGCATAGTTTTGTAAGTGCACGTTCCTATTTTGTGGAATTGAGAGACGGCAATGCAAGACTCCAAGGTTCTCCCTACAGCAAGAGGCTCTTATTGCCGGCATGGTCCCTCAAAACAATACCATTACACTGCGTGGAATTCAGTTGTTGAAGGCAATGCGAACTTGGAAGGAAATCAACAGCGTCAGTCTTTCCACCATTGACCGTGTCATTGAAAGCGACATTGTAGTAAACAAGTGTTTACAACCCAGACAGGGTCAAAGGTCAATCATTTCAGATACATTCAGTTCTATACTTGGCTACATACTACTACTACACTATACTACTATACTACATACTACATTCAGTTCTATACTTCAATTCAATTCAATTCAATTTTATTTGTATAGCGCCATAACAATACAATTGCCTCTCGGCGCTTAACAGAGCCCAGAGCCTGAACCCCCTTAGTGCATGCACAACGGCAACAGGGGCAAGAAAAAACTCCCTGTTAGGCAGGAAGAAACCTTGAGCAGAACCACGGCACATAAGGGGGGACCCATCTGCTTGAGGTCGGCCGGGTGGAGACAGGAAGGTGGGACGGGGGGAAGGGGGGAAGGGGAAGGGTAGTGTGGCAGAAGGGGAAAGGAAGCAACAGGGGCAATACACAGCCAGCATTTGGTCACTGGACATATGTGTACATACATCTGGTGGTAAATACATGATACAGACAAGACCAGATTACTGTGGCAATAGGGTTACTGTTACAGGGGTAGGGGATGTAGGGACAGAGAAACATTTCGGTGGAGGCAATAATGTATATTGTACATAAATGCTAGCATAGGGTATTGGGTAGAGTAGGTGTACGGCAATGCAGTGGCAGTGGGTGCGGTTGGCCGAGGGTTTCTCTAGGTAGACCAGGTAGAGAGACTACGTGCAGAGTGGTGGGGGTGGGGAGGGAAAGTTCCACATCCATCAGCGATTGGAACACGCCAGGCTCCGGGGAGGCAGTGGACCTTGCAGGGGCCGCTTGTTGAAGGGGGGGGTGTGGACATCTCGGACCATGGAGCTGCCGATGACCAGGGTGGGGGTCGTCACATCCAGCGGGAGAAGTCGTCAAGGGGATGATGACTGAGTTGAGGGCCCAGTATATACTATACTACATACTACTCTCAAGCTGTTTTTTCTCTACTTTTATTATTTTCTGCATGGTAGATAACACTTTTTTTGTTTAGAACATCATTCTATATGTGTTCCTTCGTAGTTTAAATGTCTTCAGTATTAATCTACAATGTAGAAAATAATAAAAGTAAGGAAAACACTTCTCAAAAAAATGAAATGTGTCCAAACTTTTGGCTGGTACTGTACATTCAGTTCTGGCTACATACTACTCTCAAGCTGCAATACATTGTAATGTCTGATAATCAGGAGTGTATACACTCTGCAGCATAGGTCTGTATTCTGTAGCACTTACAAAACCATATCCATGTCTAAGTACATTTTCTACATGGTAGATAACACTTTTGTAGTTGTAATGTCTTCAGTATTAATCTACAATGTAGAAAATAATGAAAGTAAAGAAAACACAAAAAAAAATGAAAGGTGTGTCCAAACTTTTGACTGGTGCTGTATGCAAATCAGGAGTGTATACACTCTGCAGCATAGGTCTGTATTCTGTAGCACTTACAAAACCATATCGATGTCTAAGTAAAGAGAGTGGTTGACCTGGATTCCAAGGGAAGACCTTATGAAATACATTTTTGTGGATGAAGCTGGGTTCAATCTGACGAAGACGAGAGGAGGGAGAGACCGGAACATATTTGGCCATCGGGTGCCATTTCCGGTGACCCTGGCCAGCAGGGTGCCACCATGACACTCTGTGCAGCCATAACTAACAGTTGAGTTCTGCACGTCATGCCACCACAGGGCCATGTGACACCCACCAGCCTCTTACGTATCTGGGTTATCTTTGGGATGCCTTATTTGGGCGTGAGCAGGCAAAGCATCCTGTCTACGTCTAGTTTGGAAACAAGGTCGGTTTGCACCATGGTGACCTGATAGGGGAGTGGCTCAACATCAACCTTCCACCATACTCCCCTTAAACCCAGTAGCCGATTTTTTTTCCACCGCATGCCTGTGGAAGATATATGACCGCCAACCCTACACCAGGGAAAAACTCGTGCAGGCCATGGAATTGCCCTGGGGTGACATAGGGGTGGAGTCTTGCCAAGGCTACACCGGCACACCAGAGTGGCTCTCCCCGTTACCTGACTAGGGAGTAACTTTGCCTGTGATCGGGATGAAGTTCTCTGACCTGACCCAGCATGTGATGCCGAGGCTGAATGAATCACTTGTTGACAGAATTTGCAGTAAAATTTACAGTGTACTGCAATGTGCTTTTCATTTACAGTGTACTGGAATGGGCTTTTCATTGACATTTTGTCTTAGTCCTTTTGCAGCTCTTTATTTTGACTGTATTTAAGTGCTGAATTCACAGACATTCAATACTGTATTGCCTGCAGTATCTGCAGTATGCAATACCTGAACTGTGTACCACAATTGTGAATATTGTTTTTGGAAAACACAAAATGCATTCACTGTACTATAAACAACCACGTGCCCTGACAACGGTGTTATGAAATCTCAGAAGTGTTTTTTATTATGACTGGTTTTGTGTTTGATCTGAAAACACTGTTTTATTTTGAGCTCAGATAAAAGGGCAATGGCCTGATTTCCCAACAAGAGGTCAGAGGGTTTTGGGAATGTAGTTTGGACATTGTGTTTTGTTTTTTTAGTTTTGAGAAAAGGGGCGGAAGGTTCCAAGAATTGTGTCTTGGCGGTTGTGAAAAACAGTAAATAAAGATTTCATAATAAGCAAGATGAGCTTAAAAAATAATAATATGAAAAAATATTTTCCAGTTGGGAACAAGTAAAAACATGGTGCATTATACCTTTATACATTTAACATATATTTTACAGTATACCAGAACATACTGTGCATATATAACGTTTGTATCAGTTTGTGGGTTTCTTGGAAACATAGCTGTTAACATAGGTGACACTCACGTGAAAATGTCCTTCATGGGAGGTCAACACTGACTAAAAACTACTAGAATCAGGAATAGTTCACTTCTCCAAAATATTGCATGCATATTTATGATGAATGGACTGTTAGGCTACTACAGTGCAATACTCATATTTAAATTACAGTAGAAAGTGATTTATTATTTGACGGTTTTACATCGTTTACACAGCAGCGATATGTCCGGATACTGCCAGAGAGTCCCGGCAATTCCTTCCCAATTTGTATCATCCCCAATAAAAGTGTGCAGTGGTTTATTACAGAGGCAGAAGGCCTATAAAGCACGGGTCGGTCTACAGCCTGAAAGTTTACCGTGGTAACACACGGATAAACAAATGCAGATAGCTGATTAACATGTTAACAGGTCCTTACAGGGAAATTATTCATTATTTATCACGTCTATTGTTTGGCCCACCATGTAACCTGGCAGGAGGACATCGAGACTCTGGATTAATGAAGGCTTTTGTGGTCACACAGTTTCTATGGTTTTAATAAGGGATGGGCAGCCATTTGTTTCTAGCTAAGCCTCGCAATTAATAATTTACAGCCAAACAGATCAACAGAACCAGAGATGGTTTTCAGTTCCCTCAGGATCCCAGTGCTGTCCGAGTGGAGCACATGTCGGAAACTCATGTCGGAGCGCCCTCTGCTGGTATACATTTGATCGACACGCTAACGCCTGCCGTTCAGTACGAAATCAGTAATACTTTTTTTTACCAGTCATTTTCACACTTGTCTCAATACCATGTCCACTTTTTCAAAAGTCTTCACGCAATGGCCTTTACAGACACACACCTTAGCACTATGTGTTGCTGTATCCTCTATTTTTGCACAGTTTAGTTTTGCATTGCAAAAGGAAAAAAAAAAACGTATGACACCTCGTACATGTTGTACAAGAAAATACACTAAATAATCAATTCTGCTATATGCCTCAAGACAGCTCTACATTTTCTGTGGTATACTATAGTACAAAAAAAAGACACTTTTCTTTCCCGGTAGAGTAAGTGAACCAGCAACACATAAGAATACCACTAGATGTGTCCTGCGGCAGTCCTACTGTTGATCCATAGTGACACATTTTTATGAACTTCACATTTACAGTACAGCAACATTCTGCCTCACCTTGAATCTTAAATCTTTAAAACATCTGATCCGGCCTTAAAATTCCCTATATATTACACAACTATTTCAAGGCAAGCTGTTGTCATGCCACCAAGAACAACCTTTTTTGATCTGTTGTTGGTTTGCCTGTCACAATACTGTAGAAACCACTTTTGAGTGTGTCAAATTCACCATGTGTGATCGGTGGTACAGTAGTTAGTGTTGTTGGCTAAGTAGCTGACCTGGGTTAAAAATCATGGGCAATAGAAGATGCTATTGTAAGTCACTTGGGATAAAAGTGTTTTGCTGTAGTTGCATTTTTGATCTCATTGATAGCCCATGACTTACATAAACAGCAGTTATGGAGGGAAAAATGTCTTCAGCGACAACTGCATATTTTTCCTAAAGTATCCACAGTTTATTTCACATAGTCTACTGATATGGTGAATGTTTTGTGCTTTGAAAAAGTGAACATGGTATTGAAACAAGTGTGAAAATGGTTGGAAAAAACTGTGCGTTGATCGGTCTCTTCTAGTTTAGTTTTTTTTAAACTGCTTACACACAAAATGTGTACACATCAGACATTTTCTGAAAGTTGTCACTCAAAGTGAAAAACCCCACACCAAATCTACAAAACTATCAGCTAATTAATCTCAACCTTCATCTTCATGAAACACTTTTTGCAAAGCATGACACTCAACAATCAGACATTGGCACTGCCCTTCAAAATGGAAGAAACATGAACCCGTTCCAGAGGAGAGCATTGGTTGTGATGTTGATTTGTTGTCACAACAGCCCTCTGCACCCATACTAGCCTTTTATGTGTTTACTTCATTTCCATTGTGCTGTGTGGAGTCACAGGAGGCTGGGTGCATTCACAGGAGGCTGGGTACAGTCACAGGAGGCTGGGTACAGTCACACAGCCTAATTTTGTCCTAATTCTGAAATGCTGTGTTGTTATTGCGAGTGTGTGTGCGTGTGTGTGTGTGTGTGCATGCATCACTGCTGATAAAATACGATGGTCACTTTCAAGAGACAATACTGTGGTCACTTTCACTGTTTAACACAAACCCTGAGGCACACATTACGTAACTGACCTCACATGAGCAGACTTCAGGTATATCCATGTGAAGGTATCACCTATTATTGTCTTCATCTTGTTAATCCACTTGGGCAGAGCTTCACTAGCTGTGGACACGTCCAGAGAAGGACTTTTAAACACAGTGAGAGGGGGATTGAGTACCATTTGCTGTGCTTCCATAAAACTTTGCATATTTTAAGCGCCTTCATGAGAATTTGGCTAAAGGAAGTGCAAGTCTGTGTGTATGTCCATATGCTAAAGGAAGTGCAAGTCTGTGTGTATGTCCATATGCTAAAGGAAGTGCGAGTCATTTGTGTTCTTGCCTCGGAAAGACACGTATCTCATGCTCTGTGAAGTGGAGGTGTATGCCATACTGGGTAAGAGACATTTACTATTTCCTTTGATAGTGTCACTGACCCCATGTTCCATTCATGATGTTATTTATGTGTGTGTTCATTGGCTTTTCTGCTGTGGGAGCATGTGTGAAAGATTAAAGGGCCGGTGTGATGTCATCTGCAGGTAATAATGTTGCCCCAAGAGGAAGAGCGACGCAGTCTAGTCTAACCCAATGACCGGCTCACCTAAAGGCCTGAATGGTGTCCACATTCGCATCGGAGATTCAACCAACGCAAAAGAAAATCCTCTGTGAGTTATACATGTCTTGAAGTTTGATTACAGTAAAAAGTGGAATTAAACGTTAAATGGATGGGGTCTGTGTAAAGTAGACTTATTACCAAAGGGCCTTTTGACATATCTGCCTGGAGTATTTAAATGTTTAATAACTAGACGTAACGCAAAGCGTTACAAAATATGACCGCCGAACTGTTCAGTAGGTTTTGGCACAGAATGAGTCATGGTTGTCGGTGTGTTTGTGTGTTTTTATGTGTTTTGTGTGTGTAAATTGGTTTGTGTTTCATTTTGATGTATTAAAGGAATTATTTGTGATAGATTTTGATGATTTGGTTATGTAATGTTTTCTGTACTACTTTTTTGTGGATTGTTTTGGTATATTTTTCTTTTGCAATGTAGTTTGTTAAAACAGGTCAAATAAAGAGGTGTGGAAACAAAGTGAAATTTCCAACCACCAACAGGTGGCGCTATAGGTGATATCAGTCCGGCATATGTACGCGTTTGGGCTGGATCCAGCGTCCACCCAAAACATTTTATCTGGATCAAACAATGTACGCAAGAGTTATAAGAGACTTTGGGCCTCATTTACTAATAGGATTGCGCCCATATCAGCCGTAAAATAGCGGTCGTAAACATAAAACGGTATTTATTAAGGGGGCGCATTTGAGTAGAGGCGCATATTAACTCTTTGTGGGTGTGGACGGGGAGGGCACTGAAACTTGGGTGGAAACATGGGCGTCTAGCGCAAATATGGGAGGAGAGAAGATAAGTGTGCCTAATGATGTATTGCGTGGTATTTACTAAAACTGCCTGACGAGCGCACGTCTCTAATTTGCGGGATAATTCTCCGGCTCATAAAAGCACGTCTTAACCAGGAAGCGTATTTCCATTGAGTCTGAAAACGTTTATATGGCAGCAGTTATAAGAGCAAGGCGAAGATATAGACAGACAGCGCACAGAAATATTTTTTTCAACTCGTATAACACTTTTTCAGTTAAGCGATCCACAAATCATTAGACGGTACAGGTTAACCAGCCACGCAATACTTCAATTACTGAACCAGATCAGAGACGACATCGAACCCTCCAACCGGGGATCACATTCCATTCCATCAGTTGTTAAACTCCGGACAACATTGCAAATATTGGCATCGGATCATGTTTTCAGCCCGTCTGCCTTGCGACCTTCGACAAGGTGAACAGTGTGAGATGCTCTCAGAAGGACGGTGGAAAAGCACTTTTATCTCTAGATATACATGGGGCCAAACAGGTGATGGCTAAAACTCTGATCTGTGTTTAGTCATATCGTGTTACACAGAATTATTTCATGCACTGTGTACGCACAACATAATTGTGTGCTGCTACTGCTGTACAGAGGTCCATTACTCACTATTAATTAACATGTCCTACATAACTGGCCCCCTCTCATTTCACATGTAATTGTAAATATCTCTTTTTCTCTTTCTCTGTCTCGCTCTCTCTCTCTCTCTGTCAGTCTTTCAGTGGTTCTTCAGGACGGTTCCCCCCCCGCAGGTGGCTGCCTTTGGCCCGGATGTGGCCCAGATGTGGCCCGGGTCCGTGCCGTGGTCTGGGGGCCGCTCCGTGTTATTGCTAGGGCTGACTGCACACGTCACTACGGTTACGTGCCCAGGCTGGGCGTGTTGCGTGTATGTATGCAAATCCAAATTTAAGAATCCTCTACCTCAATCCGCACAGCTGAGAACACTTCGGCTGTGTAAGAACCAATTTTCAGGTGTTCATTAATAAGGTGGAGATCTTTTCTTACCTTGAACTTCCGAAGTCCATAAAACACATTTAAGAAGACACTTAAAAAGAAATTCGAAAAATAGGTGTGAAGACAGATCGCGACTAGGAGTATAAAATGAGTCAGTGCCTTCTGAAGACCTTAGAGAAAACTAGGCTTGGGCTGTTATATACAGCATAAATTCTATAGTACAGATGGACGCAGGGAGTGGGCCGGTTAGTTATGGTGATGGGTCGGTGTTTTGGGCCATCGGCCCACCGGGGATTTCCCCAGTATTCCCAATGGCCAGTCCGCCCCTGCCTGGAGGTAGACCTTGTCTTTTTTTGAGAAGTTCAAACATCTCCTTCCTCTCCATTTCAGCCTCCATCTTTATTTTAAGCACCGCAATTTCATTTATTGCTGTTGGAGCAGGCGCATCTGCAAAACAAAATTGCCGTGAAATAATCTTAGGGGAACTGTAAACCGTTTTGTTACCTTAGTATCGTGCATGGTCTGCCATGACACTAGGTCAAGTCCCGTATTGTTATATCGCAGTCCCTGCGATAAGGAACTATAAGGATAAGCACCATCATTGTGGGATGTGACAGGGTTTTAAATGTAATTTGGCATCAGATAAAGAATGAATGGGAATGGAAGCAAACACAAGAAATGAGGGGATGTGTATTTCTTAAGTGCATGTATGTGGGTATGTGTGTGTGCCTGTGTCACGCCCAGCTTGGCCGTGCTGGGTCTGCCTCACTCAAACCCTGGTTAATAACACTTTGGGCTGTCCCTCTCCCTCCAGTCTACAGGGGGAGCTGTCTGGTCTGGCCAATGTGGCTAGATGGCAGCTGATTGGCGGGGACATTTTAAAGAGTTCCTGGTGTGAGTTGGCTCTCAGATCATCTATGATCTTCTCGGTTTGCTCAGGGCCTGCAGCTACTGGGGTTGGCTGCAGTACTTTTTCCTTAGCCCCCCTTCTATCCATTTTACCTTTACACAAACACTATGCTGATCTGCACATTGATCTTCACTTTTGCTTGCCTCCCATTGACTGACTTCTGTAAGTATTTAATTTGGTTACTTAAATAAACTATATTTTGATATTTAACTTAACTCTGTGTGGTCTCCCCATTATGGTATCTCCACGTTGAGCCATGTGGGCGTAACAGCCTGTAAGAGAGAGAGAGCGAGAGAGAGAATGTCACACTGTCTTATTGTTGCCCTTTATTGCACCAGGAAGAGTTAAATTGCTCCAGTGTTCTTGTGAGTGCCTTTGTTCAATGTGAAATTGAAAGTAAATGAGAGTAAATTGAAAGTAAATTTGACCTGCGTGACCTGCACACCTACTTTAGCAGAATGTTCTGGAACCGCAGATTGTTTGGATACCACCATCAACTGCTGATTTCCAACCTTAGGGAACCTCCATATGCAGGTGTATGATGGGTGAAAACCATAACATCAGCCATGGTATAACATAAGGTGCTCAAAAGACAACATACAATCAGTTAGGACTGCTCCTTAGGGAACCGAAAGTAAACTTGACCTGCATGACCTGCACACCTACTTTAGCAGAATGTTCTGGAACCGCAGATTGTTTGGATACCACCATCAATTGCTGATTTCCAACCTTTGGGAACCTCCATATGCAGGTGTATGATGGGTGAATACTATAACTAGGGTGACCAGATTTGAGATGGTGAAAAAGAGGACACTTCAGCGGTGACGGTCGGGGGTCACGTTGTTGTGTTTACCTGTTGTGGTCTATAGACTGCGCATGTTTTACTGTTGAGGATGGCCTATAACATCAGCTATGGTATAAGGTGTTCAAAAGACAACATATACTCAGTTAGGACTGCTAGGTCACTGAGTCCATTACTTTAAATACAAAAAGAAAACTGAAATTTTCAGCTGCAGCGGCGTCACCATTCTTTTCCTTGGGGTCGCCCCAATCGCCCTCATGGACGAGCCGCCCCTGGTCCATAGGCATATTACTGCGTTATGTAGGTTTCTGAAATCCGCCCAGGTACCACTCTCTGCCGGACTACTAGGTAGCTTATTTGTCGTCTT
Organism: Sprattus sprattus; assembly: GCF_963457725.1. Classification (NCBI taxonomy): domain Eukaryota; kingdom Metazoa; phylum Chordata; class Actinopteri; order Clupeiformes; family Clupeidae; genus Sprattus; species Sprattus sprattus. Next base: position 5,365,613 of record NC_137908.1, on the reverse strand, counting down.
GCTTTGACTTGTGTTTCACTTATACAGTAAGCTGATTACAACAGGTTTCGCTAGGTTAAGCTGCCCATAAAACCCATGAGGAGAATGCAACGTGACGCCAGAACACTGTGTTATTGTTGCCCTTTATTGCACCAGGAAGAGTTAAATTGCTCCAGTGTTCTTGTGAATGCCTTTGTTCAATGTGAAATTGAAAGTAAATGAGAGTAAATTGAATGTAAACTTGACCTGCATGACATGCACACCTACTTTAGCAGAATGTTCTGGAACCGCAGATTGTTTGGATACCACCATCAACTGCTGATTTCCAACCTTTGGGAACCTCCATATGCAGGTGTATGATGGGTGAAAACCATAACATCAGCCATGGTATAACATAAGGTGCTCAAAAGACAACATACAATCAGTTAGGACTGCTAGGTCACGGAGTCCATTACTTCAAATAAAAAAAGTAGTGTTTAAGAAAACTGAAATTTTCAGCTGCAGCGGCGTCACCATTGTTTTCCTCTCCTACATGTGTTAGTCTTTTCTGTCAGATCCATGTGTACTATGATCTTCATAGGTAGCTTTCTGACCTCAGGTGTAAGCACAGTATATAATGTCCGGCAGCAACACACAAGATCAGGTTGCAGTTGAACGAGGGGTGGAATAATTTGTAGTTGTTCCTTTGAGGGTTTGATCTGTATGTTTGAAATTCCACCAGAAACTCTGTGTTCATCCCTTTATGAAGCTGCCCAGTATGATTATCTTATTATGATTATGATGATGATAATAATCTCTCCCAATATCCTGGTAGAAAACAATTTGTGTGTGTATACTGTCATACTGTCATACTGTCACGGCGAAAACCAGCCACTATCTTGCAATTCCACAATCAAGTAGAAATTCGAGTCAAAAGGCTGAATGTATAGATCTTAAGTTTATTGCAGTCATTAAGCCACAATAGAAGATGGTCCATGGATGATCTCAAAATAGGAATCACTGAGAATTCTCTTTTAAAGGAACTTCGTTCCTCTCATAATCTTGTGTTTGGCTGGTCCTATGACCAATTAGAACAAGCTCCATCTTTAAACTTTCTTCTCAATCAGAACTTGTTGTGTGTTTGGTACCATTCCCATTTCCTGGGATAATTGTGGTGAAAACAATTCATGTTGGGTACAACCTGGCTGTCTGCCTCTCAGCATTCAGCCATTTTGAGTCTGTTAATCCTTCTATGGCGACAGCAACATTTATTTACAATGTGCCTGCCTGCCCAGGATAACTTTCTGTAATATGGTCACCTTCCCTGAGGTGTTTTTCTTCGGTGTGAATATCACAGTTTCTCTCCTGTGCTGACGGCTGAATGTGCTGTTGTGCTGTTTGTGCTGAAAGGACAAACAGCACAACACACAGGAAGTTTGTCACTGATCTGTCGGAAGACTATTTGTTTATAAATGGGATGTGATGATAATGACGTTTAACATTAAAGTAAGCATTATGTTTTAGGTTGATTTTGGGTTTTAATGATCCATTTCTCAGGTTCACCCCTACATAACACAATAAGACAATGCCTGCTGCAACCAAACATTTCCTCACAGTGGTGTAGTGGTCCCTGGATTAGTGGGTAAACTCTTAATTTTGCAAAAAAAAATGTAAGCAGCCCATACAGCAGAGGATAAACTCCCTGTTTTGAGAAGTGGGTATACGCAATGCTGACTGAAAAATAAGTGGGTATACTCCGTATACCTGCATATACCCTGGACTACACCACTGTTTCCTCACACAAAGAAACTTACCCATCGTCTACAATCATTTACTAGTCCATTGGCATGCAAACCTGTAACCTGTTGAATGTTTGCTACATGAGTCATAAGGGGTGGAAGTGGTGATGTGAAGTGTGATGTCATCTGGCAATAGTTTCTAAATGTGAGATTTAAATAAGAACATTATAGTAGTACTTATACCTTATGACAAGGAGAAAATGAAAGGAAAGGTGTAATATTTTTTGGGGTAGGAAAAACATTAATGAGGTCTCTCTTTCAGTCAGACATGAAAGAATGTGATATATCAAGCTGAACAGCCCTCCTGACTGCTCCTGATTTTAAGAGCAGTCATGTTAGAGCAGTCATGTTTCTTCACTTCTTGGAGGCCTGCAAAGAATCTTGTATCGGAGATCCACTGCAGCCACACATTTCTCAGGCGAGTCATCTGAGAGCCGTGGAGAGCGAGAAGAGTGGTTTGGTGGCTGCAGTCTGCGTACCGACCGGGCCATGGTCTCTGAATCCTGATCCTTAAATCTAGACTAAAGACCAAACTTTTTTCAGACGCCTTTTGCTAACTGGCTATGAACAGATTAAAGCATTTTTGCTTAGTGTAGTAGACTTATGATTTGTATTATTCTTTTTATGCTTTCATTGCCTAGCTTTTACTGTTTTTATGCCTTTATGTTCTTTTGCTTTTATTTCCTATCATTTACTGTTTTTATGATCATGTACTGACCTTTTGCTTTCATTTATGTGAAGCACTTTGTATTGCCATTGTGTATTTATGTGAAGCACATTGAATTACAACGGTGTATGAATTGTGCTATATAAACGTGCCTTGCCTTGTGTTTATTTGAGGCAGATCAAAGGTTGATAACTTGGTTTTAGAGTTATGAGGTGTATATGAGTGCACTGGAGATCCCATTTATTCACTTTCCTACTCACCTGCTGTCCAACCTCTCTGTTTATTTCAACAAGACAGAGAGAATGTAAGTATAGGGTGCTAAATGTTCAGATCTAAATGCTGTCGACTGTTGTTTGCTGGGTAGTGTGCTTAGAGCTCAAAGTAGCTTGTACTGAAACTATATTCCTAACAGCTGAGTCGATACAATTTATTAATCATTAAAGTAATTCTTAAACATTGATTTAATTATCTTATCAATTTAACTTTACATTTCTGTGAACATATGCTAATTCATGCTTTTCGGTGAAGCCAAAACAAGAGATTATTTTGGGATATTTGGATGTGAACCATTGATTGGAACGTCTTAAATATTTCGCAAGTCATCATGTTACTAGCCCCTGGCAAGGAACTGCTCAGTATTTTCTGTATGTGTGTTTGTTTATGTTTTATAATGGTTAAGCAAGAAATTGTAAATTACCTAAATTGTAATGCAGTGCTGTCTTTTGGACAGGAACCGTACTTGTGAGAATGGGATTTCTTTTGACCTGTTTCTGCACTGTTCCCTGGTCCCTTCAGTAAGTATCCATTTCACTACAAAAGCAACAGGAGTACATTTTAAAGGACTGATTTAAAGTGCAACTTCAAACAAAACACCATCATCACCGTACCTGACAGCCTTCGTAATTTAAAAAAAGTAGTTAAAGACCATTGTTAGAATTGTTACTTTCTATTATTATACGGCTCTTCAGAATGTTCCAAAAAGTACCGTTGATTGAATGGGCCATCCAAACGTTCTACCCTACATTAATTCCTGATAGCAGACCGCTGCGAAAAGGTAATGACCGCTGTCCTTGGCAACTGGTTTTGTGCCTCTAATTCACTGCGAAAAGATAATGACCGCGTCCTTGGCAACGGGTTTTGTGCTTCCAATTCACATCTTGAGAAAAGACATGCCGCTCGTACTACATACTCAACCTATGGCCTGCTACTCCAGGATAACATATCATATTTAATATTTTTTTTAGAACAATAACAATAACAAATGATCAATGACATGAACAACATTATTAATAATTGCAGATTATAAGTAAGGGATAATGTAATGCAATTATTAATAATGTTGTTCATGTCATGTGATCATTTGTTATTGTTATTGTTCTAAACATTTTTTAAATATGATTTGTTATCCTGGAATAGCAGGCAATAGGATGAGGATGAAGTACGAGCGGTATGACTTTTCTCAACGGTTTCTGGCTAATTTGACCATGAGGAACAAAACTAGGGTGCAGTCATTTACTGTAACCCGAGTGAACATTGAGATTTTGC
>NC_137908.1:5331644-5356644 GCF_963457725.1 Sprattus sprattus | reverse complement strand
CCCCTTCAGGTTACACTGAGACTGTTCAACTCTAATTACAGGGATTTGGCCATGCTTGAGTTAAAAACAAGGGATTTCGTTTGATATATTCTAACACTTTCTTTCCTGTAATGTGTTTAGACAAACATTCAGCACAAAACCTTTTATCTTTTTTAGGCTGCTATTGCAAGATACTCAGGATGGCAAATAGCTTTCACCTTGTGGGGTAAGAAAGCAATCTTTACAACATCCAAGACAAAGTGAACATGACAATTACCAAGTACTAATTCTGTAAAGACCTGTGGTCCTTGACACTTTTTATATGGACTACAGCATCAAAAGCTTTATAAGGCTCTCTCTGCTACAGTACATCTCAAACAACTTGACCGTCAGCAAAAACATGTATTGTAGCACACATGCCGAAAATATTCCATTGTGGAGCCAAATCCCTATAAAACATGGAATATGTTACACTATATGGTGGAACACTAATGACTGAATAACCTCTGACATGTTTCTGTGTTATCACTGCAGGGTATTTTATTATGCATTTTGTGCAGTTCCTCTTTGCCATATTGTTTGCTTATGGAGTGGTTATACCACTTCAGGAAGGACGATTTGTGGAATGGCTGATTCATTTGGGATTTGTCCTGTGAGTATAAATCAGAGTTCGCCCTAGTATATCACCTTGAACTGAATTATAACCTCAGTCTACCTATGCAAATACTTCCTTGGCAACTCAATTTTGCTATATCAGTTTCATGCCACATTCTGAAATTTTCATATGAAATCTTGTCTCATTGTCTCATCTCTTTACCTTTCAGCTTGACCATCGGCATTGTAATCGCTCTGGTTATATTACAGACTGCTATGGTGCAGATATTCTTCCTTCAGGACAAAGTAGACCCACAGGACAAAGAGAAGCCTTTAGCACTTAATAATAGGTAAAGTCATGAAATCATTAAATCAGTGTGTTGGTGTATTTTAGGAATATTATACTGTATGAATTCTGCAAGACTAACATTCGCAAACACACACATACACTGAAATGATTACTCTGTCTTATTGCAGAAAGGCTTTCCATAACTTCAACTACTTCTTCTTTTTCTACAACGTCATCATGGGTCTGACTAACTGCATCCTGCGACTACTAATGAGCTGTATCGTGGGAACATGGCTTGTGTCACGCATTGACCGTACTATCATGCAACGGGGTTACGAGTCAATGGATCCAGGTGTGCTGCATTGGAACTATCTCTATTTTATTGTCACATATTCAAACATTACATATCATGATCTAATATGTGTCGATCTGTGACTGGTTCTTTTTCAGGGTACAGTACATGGATTGGTATGATTTTTGCAGACCATTACCAGGATAATCCTGTAATGGTCTGCTTTTGCCATCTATTACTTAACAGAAGACTAGAAAAACAGAGACAAACAAGGACGTCCACATGCTCCCAGTTCCATAACACATCACCTGGTAGGCTATAGTGTCAACAAAATTCAGTATCTCATACAGTCCTCATTGTGGTAGCCTACCATCCATCATGTCCTTAACAGTGTATATGAGCACAATGTTGAAGGGTCAACTATTCAACAATTCATTTAGGTATCTCTCATTGTCTGGGCTGTCCCACAGAGTCAGGCACAGAAGGCAGGGTGAAAGGTCGTTGGCTACTCTTCTACACCCTTCAGAGGAATCCACAACTCATTTTGCTGCGGAAAAATAGGTCTGTGCCTCTGCAAGAAAACTACAACGCCATCACTGCTGCCCGGTTGATAGAGTCACAGGCTGAACAATCACCAGACCCAGTAACACAACCTACTCATGGACCTGATCAGGCCTATCATTTGGGATTAAACCATTTCACCACTATTGGTAGATTCATTGACTTGGCATTAGAGGCAAATCCATTCTAAACATAGTCCTCTATGATTATGAACTTGATGTTTTTATTTCTGATTAAAGAATCGAGATTGTGAAGGAATACAAATATCTTTGTATCTTGATTAATAATCAACGTACTTATATATATATGCCAAAATTTCAGATTCACCTTGGCCAACTTTAGGCATCTTAGAAATCACATGTCCACCGAGGCTGCTAAAATGTACATGTTCTCGCTGATTTTATCTCACATTAACTACTGCTTACCCACCTGGTCTACTGTCAACTCCACTGCCCTTAAACCAGTCATGTCTCTTTACAAACAGTCTCTCAAAATACTTGGCAAAAAACCTAATTCACACCATCACTGTTCAGTCCTCCATAAGTACAGACGTTTAAGTGGGGACAACCTGATGACATTTAAGAACTGCTGTTAAATGTTCCAAATCCGGTTTAACCTGGCCCGCCCACCACTATGCAGCCTAGTCAAGTTTAGAACAGCAGCAACCAGTGCTACTCCAGGGGCAGCAAGAGGAGACTGAAATTCCTTAAAAAAAAGTGTATTTGGACAGTTGGTCTTCTCAGTTAGGTCAGCCCGGGAATGGAACCATCTCCCACAGAACATTAGAGAATCAACCTCATTCAACTGCTTAAAATAATTCTCAAAACATGGTTGATATATAACCAAAAATGTGCTCATTCGTGGGTAAGAAGTAGAATTATTTTTACTTTCCCTTCTACCCATGGCTAAGGAATAAGTGGAGCATGTATATTGGGATTTTATTTTATTTTATTTTTAATATATTGTCAATGTTATGTTCGATATATACGTTAATGCCTTTTTCCACTCTGGCAGGGGGACTGCCAATGGAAACTAGCCTTTTGGCTATAATTGGGTGCATTTACATTTTAATGTTCATGAATGTGCACCGTCCCTATTGATCCAATAAATACATTGATTGATTGATCAAATGTGCAGTGGGAAATGTACACATTATGAGATAACAGCGTATCTAAAGCTACCACAATTTTAAAACTAGCTTCTGTATATTTTATATCAATAACCAAATAAAGACATCAAATACATGACAGATTTCCCGGATGATCACGATCGTGGCAGCCATTGCCACGATTTGGCAGCCTCGGGTGGCAGAAGGACCTTTTCACAGACTTTGCTTTCTATGTTTGTTTTGTGTCTACATGTGCCTTTGTTGTGATTGTGTGCCCTCACCTGTAACCCATTGTGTGCCCTCACCTGTCTCCTATTGTGTGCCCTCACCTGTTTCCAATTGTGTGCCCTCGCTGGTTTCCCTCTGTGTGTCCTCACCTGTTATGTATGTGTGATTGCCACTTCCCTTGATTAGCCAGGAGTTAAATACCTGGCTAGTTTCTCTGCCCTTGGTCGGGTTGTTAGATTGTTTTTCTCCGCATGTTATATGCTCGTGCTCTCAAGCACATAGTCTTGGTGAATCTTGGAACAAGACACGCAGCCCTCTAGTTTTAGCTAGTTCCGGGTCCTGCTGCAGCTCTCAAGCTGCTTTTTGGCTTTGTGAAGCTTCCCTCAGGTAGCTATCTTTCAGGCTTGCCTGAAAGCTACATTTGGTATTTTATTAGTTTTTGGCCTTTTGCCCTGCGCCTGATCTTCTGTGTTTTGGACAGTGGCAATTCTAGAACATTTTACATGGGGTGGCAAGTTGAAATTCAAGGATGGCATATCACACACACACACATGCCTGGTGTCTATATGTATTTATTTATACAAATCCAGATAGTGAAATTTGATTTCTCTACCTTCAAGAAGCTCTTGAAGACCCAACTCTTCAGAGAGCTCCTCCCTTCCTAACTGGCACTTTGGCTTTACCTGCACTTAAGCAGTAACAGGCCCGCACTTTTTTTTTCTTTCTATGTCGTTTTCTATTTTTTTGTGTGAAAAAAACAAGCAATTTGTACACCATGTTTTATTGCTCTTAGCTTGATTGTTCTCTCCCTTATACGTCGCTTTGGACAAAAGCGTCTGCTAAATTAATAAATGTAAATGTAAAATGTAAATGTAAAAGAAAACTGCATTCAGAACTCACAGCACTGAATGTCATATTGACATACCGGTATGACATATTTCCCTTCATAATGACAAATACTTTCCTTAAAGGCCAATTGAATTTCTAATGGCTTGTTGTTCTATTAGGTTATTACATACAAAATAATTTATACCAAAGCAAGCTAGACTAACTACTAGTTAGCGAAAGATAGGGTGGACTAAAGAACGCACTTTTTACTGTTACTGAGTTTACTGTAGGCTACATGACGGAGTACCTTAAAACAGCCAGAAAAAGGCTTTTTGAGAAAACGGTTAGTGGTATCTAAAATCTGATTTCGGAACAGCTTAACAGTTAGGTTACATACATAATGAAAATAAAAACTGAGAAATCAGTCCACCTTACTGTACTAAAGACGTTGGTTAGCTAAGCTAACAGTGGTATCGTAGCCCGACCTATTATCCCGCACGACCTATTATCCCGCAAACGCTGGTACACGTTACTTAATATTGATTTTGGTGTCGTCCAGGATCGCGGATTTCGGAAAACTTAAGTCCCTGCCCAAAAAGGGTATTTAAATTAGCTTTGGAGCAAAAATGGCACATATACAGCGTATTGAAGTGTATAAGATAGTGTTGTAATACTGTGTGTACAAACCAGCCTGATACAAATAGTAGAATTTTGATTTCGCAACGTTCGGTGTAAATTCTTTTTCTTGTTGAGCTTTATTTCCAACGGCATTTTAAATCAATGCGGGATAATAGGTCGTCGCCAACTTTGTTGCCATTTTGCGACTGTACAAAACAAATCGGAAAATACGGTACGAAATGTTCCTGCTGAGAGTCAAACAAGACTTCGTGCATTGTCTACACACCTGTCACTTCTGAAATATGTAAGGTTGATTCATTAAACCATATTTATATTGATAAAAACATATTTGTTAAGCAGATTTTTTGGTGGCCCGCGGGATAATAGGTCGCGTTACGATAACTTCAAGGCTCGTTAGCACAAGCAAGCTGTATAGCGAGCTAGCTACTCTATGCTACCGACTTTTGCAAGCTAGCAATTGAATAAACGATTGAAATTACAACGGAACGGTGACATATGACATCCCATAACTTTTTCTTTATTCACGATTCAGCAGTACTGTACATTGATTCTTTCGGCACGGCAAGCCTACAGTAGGCTTGTCTCCAGTTTGTTTTTGGCTTCTCAAGTGCTTTCAAACTGTTTATTTCCTCACTGGTATGGAGTGGAAGATGGGCAAACCCGGTTGTAGGAGCAAAGCGGACTCATGGACTCAACCATTTTACAGGGGAGGGGAACTTAAAGATTTTAGAACAAGTTACCAAAGAGATCAACAGCTTAAGTAGCAAAAATATAAGTAGCAAAAATATAATACCATTCAATACATTTAGAGTATATTACAAGAGACACTTCTGACAACCTGGATGGAAAGTGGGGTGGCAAGAATTTTTTTTTAGGGTGGCAGCTGCCACACCTTGCCACCCCGGTGGTTTCGCGACTTAAACCTTTTTGTTCGTTTTCTCTGTTTTGGAAGTGTCTTCTGTGTTTTTGGATCATCGCTGCTTGGAAGAATATCTTTGTAAATAATAAAGAAATCAAGGTGAGAACTACAGTCCTCTTAATAGCTCACCTGGCCAAGACGCTGGTTCAGAAATCCAGCTATTTGGGTTCAGTCCCCGAGAAGAGCCCTGACAGATCTGTTAATTCTTTACTTGCCTATGCCTAGGTCTGGTATAAAATGTGCAAATGTGTTAGGTAGACATAATGTATTTCCTATAGGATCTGTATTAAAAGCGGAAGTGGGTACTCTACTCTGTTCGATTGGCTAATACCAGGACCTTTACTTTTTAAGTAACTTTTTTTTACTTTTTAAATTGTCGATCGCCTAACTTTTAAACAATCGTTTTTTTAATTTTTTTTTTTTACTTTTGCGAGGTTATACGGCTCAATACTTAACCAACTTGTTTACCAACTTTTACAAAGTCATATGACTAAACACACAAGTGACTTGTTTACCGAACTTTTACGAAGCTATACGACCAAACACACAGCTAGCGTTCTAATCAAACTTTTACACCGTGTCAAATAAGTGAGGGAGTGCAATTATTAGTGCATCCTCAACAGAGAAGAGTAAAGGCGTAAAAGCCGGGTTCATATAAAGAATATCATGCTCTGCTAATATCTAGATATTACCCACAAATTTACATTTGCGTACACTTAATAATAATAATTAATTTTATTTGTATTGCGCTCTACATTCAAAAAGAGTGCTACAAGGTTTAAAACAGCTCATAACAAAAGCATAGTTAAAAGCAAACGCCTTTCTGAATAAAAAGGTTTTTAGGCCAGTCTTAAAACAGTCTAGTGTCTGTGTTGCCCTTAAAGTCATTGTAAGAAATTACAGTATACTATGTTTCAGAACACGAGATCCATGCTAAGGCTGCACGAAAGGTTGGCCAGCATAATCTACAAAATTGTAATCTTATCATGTCTTATCCTTATCTGGTACCACTTTACAATAAGGCTCCCCTTCTAAAGATTTATAAATGGTTTATAATTAGGTTATTAATTAGGTTGTAAACACTTTGTAGTTGTAGCACAGTTTTTATAGATCGATGTGGGCTCACTATTTGGAAAGATCCCCATCTTGTCAACCCACTGTCTATCCCTTAACTGGCTATACTAGCCTATTGCACACTCCCTACCATTCTTGTATCTGTTACTACTAAATATGATAGGCTAAAAACTAGTGCTGTCAAACGATTAAAATATTTAATCGTGATTAATCGCATTTTTGTCATAGTTAACTCAAAATTAATCACGATTAATCGCACATTTATTAATCGCAAATTTGTATCTATTCTTAATGTCCCTTCAATTATTATTATTTTTTTAATGCTCTTATCAACATGGAAAAGTGGATTGGCTTGCTTTATGCAATGTTTTATTGTATTGAAAAACAACATTGCCAAACAGGGCGGTACAAAATAAAATCATGAAATGCACATTTCAGATAAACAAGGACTATAGTTCAGTTAAACCATGGCTTAATATTTTCTTTTTTTCAAGTTTGCTGTGAACATAGAAGTCAGGCCTCTTATTTCAAAAACAATTAACAATGGCCTCGTTTCCCGATAACGACGTATCTTAACGGCCTACGTGGACTTTGGCGAAATAGTAGACTCAGTAACACTTTCTATTTACGAGCGTTTCCCGAACATCATCTTAAAGTCAGGTGCACGAGCACAACGTGCACGAGTTCTTAAGTATCTCTTAGGGTGGAGGTCGCCTGTTCATCGATGTCAGACGAGTCGATTTTCTCACTTGTGTATACATGGGTTTCTCGGCTACGTCATCACTGGTTGCGTGTGCAATCTCGCGGCAGAAAGAAGCAAGATAACGTTGAAGTGGATGAGAAAGCTGTGGAGGAAGGCAACATGACAGGGAGTTGTTGTGTGGTGAACTGCTCTAACAGAGTTGGTAAGATGTTCAGTATACCTAGGAGGAAGCATCCGTTTGCCAGGAAAAATTAAATATCAAATCAAATCAAATATAGAAAAAGGCTCAACAATGTACAAGGTTATGTTTGGGAATATGTTGAGGGTGTGTGCAAGCATTCATGGCAACAGAATAGGGAACAGTAGGCTAAATAAGTAATAAACAATACATTTAAACTGGGCCTTCTGTATTCATGGGGCCACCCTCTTGATTGATTTCCAGCCCGGCTCAATGACATGTCAATTTCCTAATATTGCAGCCTAACTACACAGTCAGAAAAGCCATCTCCTTAGTTCAATAACATATTATTTTGTATAATCTTTATTTTCAAATACTCAATATTCTTTATTTCTATTTTGATGACAATAGGCAGGTGAAACAATGACATTCTCATGATGTGCTATACACAGAAACATCCTTTGGATTTCTTCTATAATAGGCCGAACGACGCCCCTGGTGGATTGCATCGCTAAGTGTGAAGTTACTACTGGATTGCATCGCTAAGTGTGAAGTTACTACTGGTCCTGACCACACGTAGAATTCTTCTCAACGAAAGATAAACTTAAGCTAAGTGCCGCGTCGGGAAACCGCTCTGCAACGTAGGATCCCTCTTACGACCGATTTCAAGTCCTTTTTAGGCTAAGTGCGCGTTCGGGAAACGAGGCCCATAACAGTTAGGTTACCATCAGAAGGTAAGCCTACTACTTCTGTGCTTTTTTTGCACAACACAACTTTTAAAGGTAAACTTTCTATTCAGAAGCTTTTTTTCATCCATTTCACCATATCGCGCTCACCATTCACTCAAACCTAACGTTAGCCTACTACACAGTTTGGGAGAGCAAAAGAACGTTAATCTAAAAAAATAAATAAAAAAAAAACGTTAATCGTGCAACAAAAAAATTAACGGCGTTAAAATGGGCTTGCGTTAACGCCGTTAATAACGGGTTAAACTGACAGCACTACTAAAAACCTTAGAAAATATTGCCATAGTTTTCCTGGCATAAATACCGCAATCTGCTGAATAATGCAAATGCATATTGCAACAGTAACTAGTAACTAGTGTGCGCCAGCACGCACTCGGGCCGGTCGTAACTACTTTACGCCACTGTGCTATACACAGTGTTGGGGAGGTTACTTTAGAAATGTAATTCGTTACAGTTACAGGTTACCCTGTTAAAAATTTAATAGTAGTGTAACTATTTGAATTACTTTATCTGAGTAACGTAACTAATCACTTTTTGATTACTTTTTGATTACTTTTCAATTTCTGTGAGACATTTCTGGTAGGTTGTTAGCAACTGAAATTCAGATCACTGCATGCACAGGCATGTAGGCCTACTAGTAGACGTGATGGCGCTGTAGACGTGATAGAGACACAGAAAGTTCTGGATCAAACTATTGTGGAGGGAAATGACAACGGGGGTGTTTGTACAGTAGCCAGAAAAACATGCGAAACAGTTTTTTTTTTTAAATATACATTTGAGCAAGGTTTTGCTGACAGTATTAAGATGTAATTCAAATTGTAATTTAGAAAAATGTCGTAAGGAACTGTAATTGAATTACACATTTCTCTCCAGTAACTGTAATGTATTAGTGTTACATTTATTTTGTAATTAAATTACGTAACGCAATTACATGTAACTCGTTACTCCCCAACACTGGCTATACACTACCCATCCATCCAGCTCCCCCCCTGGCCGTCGCCGCTGAAGTGTCCTCTTTTTCACAAATGAAATCTGGTCACCTTAATTTAGCATGAGGCCACTAATACCAGTGCATGGATCTTCAGTCAGAGTCAACTTTATTTGAACTGAAAAAAATTAATGATGTTAATAAAACTAATGTTACTTATAATGTTTTAAGCGCTAATCAGAAAAAAAGACCACTGCCACTGACGCTGCAAAGTAGCAAACAATTTTCTTCTTCCCCTTGGATGTTCTTTGGAACTTATTCTGCCGTGATTCTACAAACCATTTCCTGAGGAAGAAGTAGCATTGTGATTGGCTGGCCAAGGGTAGGTAGAGTTGTAGTGCCAGCTTTGAGGATACACAGACACTTAAAGGATACACAGACACTTTGAGGAATGCGGCAGTCGAGCCACATGCCACTCATCTCAAACACTGCACTGCGGCATCTAAAGAAACTTAAGGTAATGATGTTCTGACTACAGGGATTTAAAGTACCGATGTTCTGACTACAGAAAATGTACCGATGTATTGACATTCTAGTTCTAGCTTGTAGTTTGTTTGTGAATTTTGTTTGTGTTTAATACATTTGAAGTATTCTTTAAGCTAACTTTACACAATGAATGTCATTTGTTTTCCATATTTATTTTCTTGTTCCATAATCTGCCATGTGTTATTGTGTTATTATACTGTATATATCGTCCTGGCATCATGGCTAGGCAGTGTGGCTTACCAAATACCAAACAAGTGATTGCATGTGTCTGAATTCAGAACTGTGGGGCATTTAAATCTGGGCTGAAACTTGGAAGGGTGAAAGAGTACCAATATTAGGATTTCATAACGCATTCATAAGCACTGAATAACATCTTGATGGAACCCAATATTTCAAGTCTGGCGTGCTCATTAGATTTTTATCAATCTTTAAAAAGCAATACAACAATTCAATTCAAGTATTGATACTCTTATCAACATTGGTACGGACAATAAATGGACAAGGTGTTGGAGTGAAAAAATGGTCAGTGTAGGGCATTTAGCTTTTAAAATATATGCTAAAATCATTACTTAGGCCTACGGAGTGCGAATCTGTGTGTATGTCCATATGCTAAAGGAAGTGCGAGTCTGTGTGTATGTGTGAGTCTGTGTCTGTGTTAATGTCCATGTGCTGTGTGGTGCTAATAAAAAATGCACTTGGGAGGAGTAGTGAACAGCTGTGGGTTGTCAAGGCAACTATAAAGGCCAATGGGATTGATGTGAATAAACCCGTTTCCATTAACCACAGTGAGGATCAGTAGCTAATCCCCACGGCTCTATCATATTTATCTCTTAATCTGATTTACACGATTTTATGCAAACACCAAGCATTTCCTCTCCGGAGGTTCATGGAATCTCCCCCTTTAATCACAGCTACAGGATACAAATACAGGTGCAGCTCAAAAAATTAGAATTTCATCGAAAAGTTGATTTATTTCAGTAATTAGATTAAAAAAGTGAAACTCATAAATCATATAGAGTCATTACAAGACAGACTGATATATTTCAAGTGTTTTTTATTTTATAACTGATAGCTAATAAAAAAAAATTCAGTATCTTAGACAATTAGAATATTACTTAAAAAAGGATTTTCAACATAGAAATGTTGGACTACTGAAAAGTATGTACAGCATGCAGGCTATAAGCAGTTATAACAACTTGTAAATAACTTGTATTTTAAAGGTATACATCAAATTACAGGCTACGTATGTAGTATAATACTTGTTTGTGTAAAACCTATATATATCATAGAATTGTTGTCTCTTTAGTTTTGAAGTAATGTAATCTTTGATGGTTGCTATGTCACATGCCTGAATCCCAGAAGTGGCTCCCTCACATCCCAGAATCCTCTCTCTGTTGACTCCTGAGCTTCTGCTCGCGCTGGTCTTCCCAGAATCCTCTCTCTGTTGACTCCTGAGCTTCCGCTCGCACTGGTCATGACAGAATCCTCACTGTTGTCCCGAACCTCTGTTCCTGCTGTTCATAACAATACTCTAATGCTTGTATGACTTGCTAGAGAGACATTACCAATCAAAGTTTTTAGTTAAAAGATAGTTAGATGTTAGTTCTGACGGATGCAATTTCAGCACAATATACTTACTAGATAGTCCAAACTCTTCCACTTACAGTACTCCTTTGTATTTCAGCATATAGTACACCACGGTAATCACTTATACAGTGTCGACACATCTTGATTTTTGTGGATGCAGGCATTTGTGACTCCCCCTGAATCAGACCTGAGCCTGATCTTGAGTGGACCCTCTAGACCCCAGTGCGCCGCCCTAGGGCCAGATCCGACCCAGGGTCAGCCACTGTCTGAGGAGCTGCCATGCTTAGCCCTTCAGTGGGCAGCAGGGCAGAGCGAGTGACTTTTGTCCAGCTGACTTATGGGTGCACACAGAGAACAATGGGGATGCCGTCTATTCTCAGAGTAATTAGACCTCTCTGTGTCTAAACAGAGAAGCAGATTAGTATTGGATTCACCTAAAATAGAAATGCACATCCAATCATGCTAAATGCTTAATATACTACAGTATTGGCTGAGACTGTAAGCTAGAGATCAAGTATCAACAGTTATATGACACGTACGGTTCATCCTTTAATGGCGTTAGCCTCCATCTTATTATTCCTGCCTGACCATTACAAAACCAGACTTACTTAACCAACATCCATGATGTCATCCTTCTGTCAGAGATGGTTCTAGACACAGAGTTACTGAAAGGTTTCTGGAAAAATACTACAGAAACATTACAAAAGACAAAATACCAACAGAAAGGTTTGGTATAATAGCTATCACAAGCTTAGCATTACAGATGTCAGATACCCTGAACACTGCATTTTGTTTTATGACATGTTACTTAACAGAGTTTATTTTTACCATTATCAGTCATTAAAGGCACCCAGTGCAACTTTATATAAACATTTAATGAAAAATAAACATTCAATTTCTAGTCTTTTTTATCCGTAGTAAGTTTCAATAACTCCATACCATTACATATCGACATTCAAGGAGCAAAGATGAGACGTCGTTGTGTGGTGAGAACTGATCGCCGGTGGGGAGAGGCCATTTTTCCATTGACTGGAATCCTGCGTTATTTATTGTAGGTTACAAAAAATAAAGAAAATGGCGGCGATTGTTGTTGTTATCGATTTTCTATCAGTTCTCACCACACAACGACGTCTAATCTTTGCTCCTTGAATGTCGATATGTAATGGTATGGAGTTATTGAAACTTACTACGTGTAAAAAAGACTAGAAATTGAATGTTTGTTTTTAAGCCTCGAAAGTTGCACTGGGTGCCTTTAAGAGGACAGATCTTATAAGGTGTAATACTATTACAGCTTGTCAGCATGTGACAAAGGCTGTTATAGCGTCTGATATGATGATTGTCTTCACATTTGATCACTGAAAGTGGTAAATTAACATAGATATTACACAGTGCATTGGCTGCTATGCTTACATGGCTATGCTCACCTATAATCGAGGGGACAAGTTAGGCATTGGAAGGTGTTATATTCTTGACAGACAATTTATAAAGACTTTTCTGTACCTTTTCTGTACACATGTAATGATGTGAAAATTGTTGGAGAGAATCAGCAACTGTGTGTATGTGTGCAATTTATAACCTTTGTCACCAAGTGATGTTTAGGAAAAAAAATGCTCACACCCCCTGATCTAATGTTTGTCATGCTCTGTCTGGTTATGAAACCTGTTATACGTTATATATCCTGTATATAATCTACTTTTCCTTCTGGGCTGATTACTTTCTGAGAATAGCAACTCTTCTTCTGCAAAATAAACACAACCCCCTTGGCTGACCGAGATGGTATGTTCCAGTAGGATTCCATGGCATTCTAACCTGCTTACAAGCTGCCAGAATGTACTATAATTCAGTACTAGGGTGTAGGCAGGGATAAAGTCATCAGCAGGATTAACACCACAGAGGGGTATAAAGGATTGGAATGGTTCAGACTGTGGACAGACAACCAGAGGCAACAGCTCCTGAGCAGATTTTGAGAGTCAAGAGTTGTCCTTTAAATGTAGATACAGTCATATTCAATACATCTATGCAAGTGCTCAGAGAAATAAGAAGACTTGGGACAGAAGGCGACGCATGATAAAATAGAGTTACATCTTATGGTCATTCTAATCTGGATATAAATAAACAAGACCAGCAAGAGGATAAACCCCAAGAGATACGCAGTGAAGACCCGAAGAGTATAAAGAAGAACACAGAAAAATATTCACTAAGGCTAGAACAACGCAAGAACAGGAAACATGACTGAGAAGAAGGTAGGCAACTGTCTGATTGTATCTTCAGCCACTACGGATGAATGAACAAAAGATTGAATGAATGTTGTTATTGCCATTATAATTCACCGTAACCCTTGAAACAAGTCATGACCCGAACGCTACTGAGGGATTGATGATGTAATAGTTCAAGAGTTAAAAATACATTCTGAGTTCTGCTGCAGCATGTTTGTGAGGATTTGCCGTGGTGCTTCCAGTAGGCCTACTAAATTTAAACCACCTGTTTCTAATTAAATGGGAGATTATATAGGACAGCTCTGGGGCTCATATCAGGAAAGTGAAGTGAGGTGTGTGTGATTCAATTACATTTAACCTGTCTATGAGACAAATGGCTCGTGGCAAGGTTTGAAATCTCTTACAATTCATAGCAGTAGGACTACATAATGACTAGCTTCTACTAATGCTACTGCTACTATTTGCTAATTTAGTTAGTGTAAGGAAGCGACCTTCAAGGCTAGTGTGTGTAATAACATCTCACTAAATAATCAACTTATTGAAAGAGTTGTTTGAATTAAATATATTAACATTATGAGGGACTGACACACACACACACACACACACACTTACACTTTTCTAATACCAGTGGGTTACAGTTTCCCTGTCAGGTTCAAAGAAAGGGTTCTAAAATTTTAAACTGTCATGTGGGCTCTAGGTTCAGACTGTTTTGATATTAAGGAAGAGTCTGCCCTCCACAAAATATTAACACTATTAAGGACTGACATACACATGCGCGCGCGCACACACACACACACACACACACACACACTCACACAGAGAAAGGGCCTCTGTAATCCACAACATATGTGTGAACCAATGGAATGAGTGCTGCGGGAATTGATGTTCTGACTGTAAGTGTGCAGTCCAGGAAGTGAAACATCTCTGTATGTCTTCATACCTCCAGGTTGTTCCTGAAACTGTCAAGACTGTGGATGGAAATTTGCCGCCAAGCTATGAGGAGGCAAACGCAGGTATAGAACAGTTCTCTCCCGGGGATGCATCATGGGAACACACCACATTCCAACAAGGAACCTTTTCCTTCATACACACACAATTTAGAGAAAGAGAAAGATGGGTTCACCTCCGCAGATCACACATTTAGATATGCATAGTACCTACTCTCCCTCCCTTACTCCCTTCCTCCCTCACTCACCTTAACTACCTCTTCTTCTTTTGCTGCATGTTCATCCATCCATCTCTCAGGTTGCCCAGGTTACTACTACAAGGATGGAGAACAGGTGGTGTTCTCCTGGGATGACAAGAACGTCCGGCGTATATTCATCCGTAAGGTAAAGCATCTGCGTCTTGTGTACATAACCCTTGGCAACACACATCGCCACAGACAGAAAGGCCGGACATGTTAAAGACCACACTGTAGCTTCTCTCACATCCAGATCTGTTTACGTCTGTAGGTTTATGCCATCCTGATGTTCCAGCTGTTTGCCACTGTTGGCATAGTGGCCCTTTTCACATTCTGGTGAGTGAAACTCGTCTTGTGAAACCTCGTGAGTGTGTGTGTGTGTGTGTGTGTGTGTGTGAGTGTGTGATGCCGTGTTGTCTTTTGTCAATTTCGATGTGTGTGCTATGTGAACTGAAAGGTGTGTGAAACACTTGTTAATGTTCTTCTCTGTTTGACTCTGCAGTATGCCTGTGAGAATGTTCATTCAGACTCATCCAGGCCTTTACTCCCTCTCCAAGTAAGTGCACTCGACAGATCATAATAATAATAATAATAATAACAATTATAAAACTTTATTTACATAGCACCTTTCATGCAAAAATAATGCAGCTCAAAGAATAAGAGCATACGTGAATTGTACCTGTAGTTCAAAAAAGTTGTTCACACAGCATTACTTGGGACTTTGACTAGATTCTTTAACCCTTTGTCTTCCACAGTCTGCTGTTCCTCATCTCCTACATTACGCTGGCCTGCTGTGGTCATGTCAGGTAAGGGCAGTCCTTTAACACCACAATGACATCATCCAGATATTTCCCTGATGTGTTTGACATTTTTTCTCAATCTATATCTCAAAAACTAAAAGGCTAACTGCACCTGTGTAAGAAGTTACTGTTATGTATGAATATATTTCCCGAAACATGATTAGAAAGCATTGATAGTATTTTAATTTGTAAAATGTGACAGTTATTAACTCTGAAAGGGTCTCACAAGTAGTTCCCCTTGTTTGTCTCCATCCCAGGCGGGTGTTTCCCTGGAACTTCATTCTGCTCACCATCTTTGTGAGTATCACGTTATGGGAGAGTCCTCCTCTCAACACTTCACCCCTTCCTCCCTTTCTCTCACTCTCTTTCTCCCTTCTTCTAACCATCCCTTCTTTCTCTCACTCTCTTTCTCCTTTCTTCTAACCATCCCTTGTTTCTCTCGCTATCTTTCTCTCCCTTCTTCTAACCATCCCTTCTTTCTCTCGCTGTCTTTCTCCCTTCTTCCATACATCCCTTCTCTCTTTTGCTATCTTTCTCCATTCTTCTAACCATCCCTTCTTTCTCTCGCTCTCTTTCTCCCTTCTTCTAACCATCCCTTCTTTCTTTCGCTATCTTTCTCCCTTCTTCCATACATCCCTTCTCTCTTTTGCTATCTTTCTCCATTCTTCTAACCATCCCTTCTTTCTCTCGCTATCTTTCTCCCTTCTTCTAACCATCCCTTCTTTCTCTCGCTCTCTTTCTCCCTTCTTCTAACCATCCCTTCTTTCTTTTGCTATCTTTCTCCATTCTTCTAACCATCCCTTCTTTCTCTCGCTATCTTTCTCCCTTCTTCTAACCATCCCTTCTTTCTCTCGCTCTCTTTCTCCCTTCTTCTAACCATCCCTTCTTTCTCTGCTTTCTTTCTCCCTTCTTCCGTACATCCCTTCTTTCTCCATCTGTCTGATCAGTCTTTGTCTCTGTGTCTGTTTGTTTGCACGCTTCCACTCTATCGACACCCAGACTCTCAGCATGGCTTGCATGCTTGGCTTTATTTCCAGGTAAATAACTGTTCTCTCTGTGTCAAGGAAATACAGTTTGTGTATATATATGAAGAGTCCAGAGACTTGATATACATATATATTTGATATATTGACAAATTGAATAAGAAGCCTTTTATCTTTTTGTGTTATTTTAGCTTCTACAACACTAAGTCTGTGGTGCTATGTCTGGGAATCACTGCTATGGTGTGCTTATCCGTCACAATCTTCAGCTTCCAGACCAAGGTGACTTTTTTGCAACTAAACTCTTCTGGATAGTGGGCTCAGAATTAGCTGTGGGGAAGAGTTAAAATTGTCTAATGAAGAATTAGTTTGTCAGCGATATTGTTTTCATGAAACGCTCTGTATCACATAAGCATTTCTTATAGTATTATTAAAGTATAATTTTAAAATATTTCTGTTCTGTGTCCCTCTATCCAGGTGGACTTCACTTCCCGTCATGGTATTCTCTTAGTGCTCTGCATGGTGCTGTTCTTCTGCGGCATCGTCATGGCCTGCGTGATGCCCTTCGGCTATGTACGTATGAGTGTGTGTGTATGTGTGTGTGTGTGTGTGTGTGTGGGTGTGTTTGTGTGGTGTGTGTGTGTGTATGTGTGTGTGTGTGTATGGTGTGTGTGTGTGTGTGTGTGTGTGTGTGTGTGTGTGTGTGTGTGTGTGTGTGTGTGAGTGTGTGTGTGTAAAGGAGGGGTTAGGGTTAGGTTGCGCGTAACCCACCCAAACAACTCGGCTAAATCCTAACAAGTGCTTAACTTGCACCTACAGCAGTTACATTCCTGAACTTCTTTTTCTTTTCTATGTCGTTTTTCTATTTCTTATGTAAAGTAGTAGTTATTGTTACACCAGGTTTTTTTTTGCTCTTAGCTTGACTGTTCTCTCCCTTGTACGTCGCTTTGGACAAAAGCGTCTGCTAAATGACTAAATGTAAATGTAAATGTAAATAAAACCAGGCCAAATTGCTACTCTTTGGACGTTTCCAGGCTGATGAGTCATTGGCAGATCATAGTCAGTGGTGGTGCGTCTAAATTTAGCCATTTCCGTAAAGCCTCACTGACCAGCTCTTATGAGCATGGCGGATTATTCCCACCTAAGTGTGGAGCTAAATCTGCACCAAAAAAACACAGCTTGGTCTAATTATAGCTCCCGATCCTTCTTACTGTCTGTAGTGATGTTTTCCTCTTATTCAACAGGTGCCTTGGTTGCATGTCATCTATGGGGTCATTGGTGCCATTGCCTTCACTATGGTGAGTTTTTTCAAGATGTAGAAAGTTAGCCACTCAAGACCATTTGTTGTTGTAATTTGTGAATGAAAAAAAAAATGTCTGATAAAAAAAAATAGTAAGTGAAAATAACTTGTACAGTTACATCTAAATGTTCCCTTTTTGTCTCTTTTGTCTTGTCTATATATAAAAAAAGAGTAAGTGAAAATAACTTGTACAGTTACATCTAAATATTTCCTTTTTGTCTCTTTTCTCTTGTCTATATATTTCCCTCTATTGTAGTTCCTGGCTTTTGACACTCAACTGCTGATGGGCAACAAGAAGTACAGCATGAGCCCAGAGGAGTACGTGTTCGCCACCCTCAGCCTCTACCTAGACATCGTCTACTTGTTCACCTTCCTGCTCCAGTTGTTCGGAGGACATAGTGAGTGAAGAGTGTCCGCCCACTTCCTCCATCTCCTGTCCAACCTCCTGTCTCCACCCCATGGCGATAGCCATCAGTATTTTTCCGTAGCCCGTGTCACTTCCTGCCAGTATTGCTGAGGCTTTCCTTCCTGTCCACTTGAATGTACAAACCCAAATGTTTTTTTTTTTTTGGGAAGTTTGGATTATTTTTCTATTTTCCAAATGGGTTGGAAAGGCTCAGGAGTACATGCACTCTCCTACTAGACTACGCTAGTGTGTACAAGTTTGAGGTAGCTGTGGTATCAAATGTTTGTATTGCGTTTCAGCTCTGGGTTTACAAGGAGATGAGATCAGATAGACTCTGATTGTATCTGCTATATGTAGGCTGGTATGGCAATCAATTCTATATTGTTAATGGCATCAAATGTTTTCCTGTCAAGACGGGCAGATCTGTAGGCCATTGTATGTCAATGAGGGTGTGTTGATAGGAAACGCTATTTGCAGGAATAATCGAATCAATGTTTATCCTGAGACATACATCGCAAAAAACTAAATGTCCTTTGTCCAATGTTAAATATATTTTTTTATATCCAAAATATTCTTGTAATGCTATAGTTGTAGGCATGTATCCTGTTGCCAAACTCAGGGAATTCATTTTTCCATTTTTTTTTGAAGAACTGTAACAAGGGGCCTTGTGAAATGTTTTATATTGATTCAATGATCACATGCCAGTAAAATTAAAGTCAGTAAGAAGTAAACAGATTAAGACCCAGTTGACTGACAAGTAGACGTCCCTCTGGTAATATTAGCTACTTTCGAAGTTCATTTCAAGTCATGTTTGAGGTGATTCCATTTCATCCAGCATGAAATAAAGTCCCCATGAAACATGTGTGTGAAGTGTGTTCTGCGTCTGCACCTCTATCCATGGAAAATCCAGAGTACAGTTCATTGAAAAACAAGAATTTTATTAAAAAAAAGAAAATCAACATATCAAATTCAAAAAAGAGTACAACCAAGAAAGAACAAAAAAAAGAATCTCTTTTTTCAATGAATAAAAAACAAGAGTAACAGAAATCAGCAACTGTGGCACAGGAAGACAAAACTGCTGGTTAGCAACCGGCTGACGCACTACAAAAAAAACAACAACAAAAAAACATTTATTTTTAAATCCTTTTCCTTGTTCACACTGTACAAAATGAGTTCTTGTATAAATAAAAAAAAAAAAAATGTTGAGAAGCAGTTAATGAGATGAGTCCTTGGGTTCGCTTACCACAATGTCTAATTGATTGCAAAACTCAAACCGTAAGAATGAGAGTTTATATGGACGGGACATGAAGCTATCATCAAAAATCAATAAATCAATCAATCAAAACTCAATCCTAGTAATCATGGACGCTTATGGCTATACGAAGAAGCCCCAGAAATTCTTCTGTCATCTATAGTCATATCTATATAGTAACATATAGATGTAAATAACAATTAGATTTCACAGAAATTGCATAATGGCCTAACACAATGTGTTGATGGTGTCTTACTCGCTAGCACAACCCTGACTGACACTCCAGCTTTGACTTTGAACGTTTATAAATCATCATAGCTGAAATAAATAAAAAACAAATATGTTGTCTATGGTTAATATGGACAGACTATGTAGGTAAAGGCAAAAATTGAGCAAGATTTTTTTTCCTTCTTCTTCCTGATAACACTTCAGACATAGGGGTCACAGGATAAGGACTTCAGTGTTGAAGATTTTCTTAAGGCATGAATAATTGCACAGCATGTGTACAATGCTAAAGGCTCACTAACATCAAACAACCATGTATGCTATGTATGTATGTACATCAAAGGACATTTTAGGCAACGTGAGAAATCAGACAAGTCTGCTCCCTATTCTGAAGGATTACCATATTTTTTGCACTCATTGTTTTGAGGCACATTGACAAACTCTGAATCCTGCAGGTTTGAGTTGATTTTTTTTCCTTTTTTTTCTTTAATATTTTTAAAAATACATATAATTTTTTTTTTTAATGTCCTACACACTACATGGGGTTCTCATCTCATGAACTGCTTGAACATTCTGTCATAGCAGCAAGACGTTTTGAAACTATGAAACGAGTTATACAAGACTACAAAGCTTTTCTGAGAGGGTGGATGATTTTTTTAACAGAAGAGATATCAATGGCAGGTCAAATCAAACAATCCAATTGCTGCATTCACTTTTTCCTTATATACGGTAAATAACTCATACGATCACATGACATGAGGCAAGGCGACCTTCGTCACTGGAATAAGTCAATACCAAAATCAGCCACTGATGAATCGATTGAGAGTAACTACTGCGTGTCCTTCACTGTGAGACTACACCCTCTTGCCAGATGTCATCCACACATAACCAAGGACACTCACTTCAGTTACCGTTGACAAAAAAAACGAATTAACGAATACATTAGCTGATTGTTTTCTACATGGGCTTCTTAAAAGACCTAAAAAACAAAGACTGTAGTGTAACATAACAGTCATTTCATAGTTTCAAAACTATATTTCTATTTTGTATTTGAAGTAATGGCTAATGCATGGTATATCTGTTTTGCCATGCAAGTCACAACCCAAAACTGATGTTTTTTCCTTCATGAGGTGTTCATGATGTGAATAAACAGTACATAGTTTTACTACATCTGGACAGGACAGGAAAACAACAAAATAATCAATCAGACAAAAAACAATCAGAAAGAAAACACAATAAAATCAAACAGTCACATCAATACAAATTCAACAAGCCACTGAAAAACCATCCAAAAAAGGTCCTAGAAACTAGCAAGCATCAAACAGGAAGGCCAAGTATGTACAGAAATAAAAACAGAACTTTGCTGGCAGTTTAATTAAAGCCAATTATGCATGAGGTACTATGACATCATGCCGATGCCATAATACACGCGATTCATTCAAAGATTCTATTTGATATCGGTTTTGATTCTTTTCCTTTCCAAATAAATATGAAGTCCACACCAGCGACAATACTATCCCTGAAGGTGAATATTGCTCTTTAGAGGTCAAAGGGTAAGAAAGAACACTGTTCTTGTTTTGACTGTTCTGATGAAGGGTACGTAACACAGATCATTTCAGACAGCTTGTACAACTGGTAGATGGCTTTGTCATCTTTGGTAGTAGACGTTAGAAAAAGCAACCTTCTTTTTTGGAGAATGAATGAGGAGACATGAGAAACAAGACCTAGGAAAATGCATTTGCTTGACCAAAAGATTTCAAAAACACTGGATGGGATGTGAGACATCATGGCAGGCCCATAACATCCTGTGTTGTGTTAAACTCTTGGCATTATGGAGCAGCAATCTTCACAAGCCGATAATTCTTTTCACAGCTCTATCTGACTATAAACTGTCTCGTTGTCTTTGTGACAATGACAATAAAGTACTTTGATTGATAAATTAGTGAACTATACTTAAGGTTTACTGTCTATGTGTGATATAAACAGGGGTGCTTCTAAACACCGTGTTTAGGCGGAGCCTGGTCCGCCTCTTTTAAAACATCTGGTGTTATTATTGTGATCAGACGCTAAGGGTTGTTTACATAGAGTTTCCTGGCTGGTGTTAGTCTAATCTAGAACGGGTCTGCCCCCCTGTTAGATGGTTGCTTGAGCAACCCTACACCAAGAGCTGTAACTGAAGACACAGTTCAAGTCCCTTCTGAGCTATACAGCCACGCTATAGTAGCTGAACATGTTTGGAGGCCTGAACAAGAGTGTGTTAAGTTGCCATGGAGTTTTGAGTTCTATTGGTCAGTCAAATATGTTTTTTTCACTGGTTTGTGTATCATCTGAAAGCCTGTAGTGCTTGGCTGAAAACAAAGAAAGAAGAAAAAGAAAGAAACAGTGCAAAGAGACAGAGACAGAACATGGAATAAAAAACAAAACTCATAAAAGCACGTCTTGGTTTGCATGGACAGTGTACAAACTCGCAGACTTAAAACACATTTAACACAAACAAACAATCCTATGAATCTCCTGGAGAGGAAAACACTACTTACACTCGTGAAAAGGTCTTTGCCTACAGCTAAAAAAAGATCATCTACGTCACCTATAAGAAGTTCATCAAAAGGAAGATTTTTGCCTGAAAGACATTGCAAGTGAGAGGATTCAAGTGAAAAAAGAAAGAAAGCAAAACAACCATTTTTTTTTAGGAAACTAACAAAAAATATCTAAAAGACAGGAATAAAAATCTGATTAAAACAGCAGCATTGAGAGAAAGATAAAAATCACTCACACACAACCTTAACAAAGAAAAAAAGTCAGGGTCTTCCGTTTTCAAACATCTTATCTCTTATCTGTTCCATTTCTTTTTTAAGCAATTTTTATTTTTGATTTTTTATCTTTTTTTTTTTTTTGCTGAGCTCTGTAATTCCTTTTTTCCAACATAAACACAACATCCACCCGAATCTAAAGGCAAATTTCCTATCTGTACAAAAAAAAAAACATAATGTGACCCTCACAATAGGCTGAAACCCCACACAGCCACAAACAGGGCAAAACAGACACACACCAAAAAACAACACCGCCCTTCTTATGATGGAACTACACCCTTAAGTCCACTGTAACGTACTGAGGACTAAACAGTAACACTGAATTGGAGGCCTAGAACTAAACTTGGAATTAGGGTTTTGTAAGCACGTATAACTAACATAAAAGTACATTTGGGATTAGAGTCATGTAGGAACAATGTACAACATAAGAATCTATGTATAGTTACACATTGACAATGAGTGTGTTACATTGTACTTAAAGATATAGTTACCATGGAACCAGGGCTATGAAATAGAGCTGAAATTAGCCAAACGTAGCATTTTTAGACTGAATCCTAATTGTGAATTCTAATGCAGGATAACGTCAGGAAAACCCTGCAAAGGTTTGTTATGATGTTTCGCAGCCGAGCATGACTCAATAGGCTGCAGGAATTCTTAGAAATTGTGGTAAGTTTGAGTTCAATGAAATCAATCACAAATAATGCAGGAATTTCATGACTTTGCATTTTTTTGTAAAAATAAGAGAATATTGCAAATCGCAATTGAAGGGTATTTTTTGATTTTGTGTGAATTTGTGAAAATGCAAGATTGCAAAATCCTGGAGGGACTGTAATTTGGAAAACTACCTTTAAAAATCAGAATAGAGCCACTTCACCCAATACTGAAACAACATCTCTCTTAATTGCAGTGTCTCAAATAGTCAGTTTAAGCCTTTTGTAGCTATCGTGAGGGTCTCATTTGAGGTGTCACCAAATTCTCAAAAATATAGCTAAGTAGCCCCAAAGATGAAAAACCACTTAAAGCTACTGACTCGGGAGATGGTCCGACATCAGTTTTGAAAAACATGAACGTCAGGACACGCCATGAGAAGACATGGACGAGACCGGTGTGTGTAACAATGTGAAACCTCTTCTCTGCCTTCTGCCTTCTCAGGGTGGCAACATAGGTCAAAATCACTACGTTCTCTTTCAAATTAAGTTTAGTTTAACCGTCAAAACTAAAACAGGGGTAGGTTTCCAAAGCCTTTTTAACGCTACATCGTTCGTAAGTCATACCTTAAGCTGTACCTTAACGTTTCGAGGTGTTTCCCAGAATGTCCTTGGCTAAGTAGGTCTTTGCTAAGAGATACCTTCATAAGGCTGGTCTGAACCACTATGAGCTATTGTGTTAATGTCTGGACATATGCATTGACTGCGATGTAAGACCAAGCAAGATATGTGTTGCATTACACTGTATGCTTCATTAAATCAAATCAAAACATTGGTAGAAATTAGCCATTCATTTTGAATCCCTTGCGAAAGCAAATCTATGAGTAACATCTAGCCTAAAACCAATTCTTATTTGGGATTTTTTTTTCATAATGACTTGCAGAGCATTTCTCTGATTTTAATAATGATCATCTGCACTCCGATCTGAGTCATCTCACGCATCCTCAAACCTACATGAATGTCAATAGTCGATGTCAGAAATATGGATTCAACCTCTTAAGATATACATCGATACGAGGAGACAGTTTTGGGAAACACGCATAGAAATGTAAACAACTTTAGTAAGGTATACCTTTCAAGTAAAAAACAAAACGCTAAGAGACACCGTAATCGGGAAACGCGACCCTGGGCTATTTGCTTCTGAGTCTGTCGTACTATGTAGCTGCAACTGATTTCTTCCTACGACCATTTCACTGGGAAAACGACATGCCTATGAAATGCTCTCAGCACGAATAATTCCTTTGAAAAAAAAAAAACATAATTTGTTAATCATTTTGAATGATGAAGTTAAATAGGTCAGAGGTTTCATTTCATTAAATTAAAATGTTAAATGTATGAAATCTCTTTAGTATGCACTAATTTAGACGTAGTCTACTACTTTAGACAAATAAATAGTAAAAATATCTCTGATTGTCTGATGCTTTAAAAAAAATTAAAAATAAGAAAATGTCACGCTATGCTTGATTTCTCACCAGAATGAATGAACAAGAACGAGTAGCTTTAAATGGTTTTTGGCCTGCCTTCAACTACAATAGTAATTATCACATCAAAACAACTTATGAAAAAAAAAATATGAAAAACAGAATGCATTGTTCGAGTTTTTGAAACTGTACAAAAATATTTTACGGCTGCTGAAGAAAAAGAAACAAATTAAAAATAAAAGTTTGTATATATTACAAAAAATAAAAGACACATTGTGTTGTAACTTTCTTACTTGTCTCATTCTAGTGTTCCAGAATGCCTCTTTTAAAAATAAGATTTCTTTAATCTCTTTTTTAATCTCTCTTAACATGCATAAAAATAATAATTTTGCAATTTTTCTCCTGTTTGAATTCAACAGCCTCTTCTTTTTCTTTAGTTTTGTTGGTTTGTTATCAAAATAGAGTAAAGCTCCGTCGCAAAAATCTCCCACCTTTGGTTGA
>NC_137908.1:5321644-5324144 GCF_963457725.1 Sprattus sprattus | reverse complement strand
AGCCCACTCCACGGCTGGTGCCGTTGGCATCACGCAGGATCCGCGTGGAGATGACCTGCCCGAAAGACTTGAGCATGGCCTCCAGCTCCTGCTCGTCCATGGACACGGGCAGGTTGGAGATGTACAGGTTAGTGGGGTCCTGCTCCTGTTGCTGGGGGGGGGAAGGGATGAGAAGAGACACAAAAGAGAGGGATAGAGAGAGAGAGAGAGAGAGAGAGAGAGAAAGAAGAGAGATGACATGAGCCAGAGGAAGAGAGAGAGGGTGAGAGAGAAAGCGAGAGAGAAAAAGTTGAGGAAAGGCACAGAGAGAGGGCAAGAGCAAGAAGGATGGGGAGAGAGGGTGTGATAGATAGAGAGAGAAAGAGAGAGAGAGAGAGAGAGAGAGAGAGAGAGAGAGAATTAGGGTTAGACGCACTCTTTAATGCACTTTCAAACCTTTAGATTCTTAACAATATGAACATAAACTGTAAAGATGCAAACAAGTAGCTAAAAATTACCTTCTAAAAGATTCTAGCATGTAGCTAAACATGTCTCCTTTATGCACCTTTAATCCATAGACCGTGTACATGGCCAACACAAGTGTGTGCCTTGATGTGAGCTGTGTGTGTTTCCTTATTGAGTATGGAAGAAAAGAGTGGCGGAATGCAAGTTATATGACTCCAGAAAAGTTCAACTGTCGGGACCCTAACACAGAAGACCTGGGAAATAAGCAGTGAAATGCACAAAGCAAGGGAGCGTGGAACAAAATACAGTTCTGAATAAGAGAGAGAAGAAAGAGCTGATGATAATGGATGAAATACCCAAAATGTGGAGAAGGGAAGGAGGGATGGAGGGAAGGAGGGAAGGGGGGAATGAGAGAAAGGAGGAGGAGGAGGACAACAGGGTGTACTTATTAAGAACTTCCTAAGAGATGAGATTCCCTGTTCCTTTTCTCCTTTTTGTCCCCTCTCTCTCTCCCTCCCTCTCTCTCTTTCTCTCTCTCTCCCTCTCTCTCTCTCTCCCTCTCTCTCTCTCTCTCTCTCTCTCTTTCTCTCTCTCTCTCCCTCTCTCTCTCTCCCTCTCTCTCTCTCCCTCTCTCTCCCTCTCTCTCTCTCCCTCTCTCTCTCTCTCCCTCTCTCTCTCTCCCTCTCTCTCCCTCTCTCTCTCTCCCTCTCTCTCTCTCTCCCTCCCTCTCTCTAACCTTATGCCTAGTTCCCATGCTTCCTATTCCTTTATCTTCAAAGGAAAGTTGCACATTGTTCCAAAAAATGAAGACAAGAAAAAAACACAGCTGCGTATCTGAATTATGGAAGTTCTATTCCTGGCCCGTCTTCATGCATGCGTGTTTCTCTTTTTTCTTTTTTTCTTTGTGGTCAGGAGGAGTGAACTCTCTCCAACACACAGATAAAGAGACTTACGCAACACTGACACTTCCCTAACATTTTCTGTTCCGCTGGGTATTTTTAGTTCTATGTAAGAAAGTCGATCAAGAGTCGTCCAAACCTTCGTCCAAAATTTCTTGAATGACTGACGGACAGAAATATTTGAACAGTCAGTAAAGCATTCACCCACCCCACCCAACCCCATGGGTCGTGGCATGACGCCAACATCCATGTTCTCTCTCTCTCTCTCTCTTTCTCTTTCTCTTTCTCTGTCTTTCTCCTTTCTTCTACCTTGCCTTCTAAGTTTGAGTTTGACGTTAGTCTTTATCACCATCACCTTCAGACACACACGTACACACAATCACTCACACGCGCACAAAAGGCACGCACGTTCGCATGCACACACACACCTGATGGTGGTTAAGCCTGTCTGTCAAGCTAGCATTCATCACAGGTACGTGGTGTGTATCTACGTCATAAAACATGTGTTTTTATGTGTGTGCACAAAAACATCTACGTCAGGGACAGGGACATGGAGGCACTACAAAGAAAAAAACACCCAAAGCATCAGGCTATTTTTACCTGATCCCTTTGTTTCCTAGGCTTCTCCCTCCCCCAGCTACAGTAATGGTCTGGTACTTAATGTAAAGGGATCCAAAGCAACTTACAATGGCATCCTGCACTGCCCAGAAATCAAATCTGGGTCAGACTTACCACTGTACCACCGATCACTCACTCTACATTTACAGAATTGTAACAGGCAAACCAACAGATCAAAACGTTTGTTCTTGGTGTCAAAATGGCTGATTGGCTTGGAATATTTGTGGGGTGTTGGGGATTGTAGGAGTGGGAATGTACTAGGGTTACAGTAGACTAGTAGTATTATCATGGATCAGTATGTATATGTATTTAGGCTCTGGGCTCTGTTAAGCGCCTAGAGGTAATTGTATTGTTATGGCGCTATACAAATACAATTTAATTTAATTTAATTGAATAAGACTAGTTGCAGTATCATGGATCAGTTTTAGGGCTACAGTAGACTAGTGCAAGTGTCATGATCAGTATTAGAGTTACAGTTGATATCCAGTGGCAGTATCATGGATCAGTTTTAGGGCTACAGTAGACTAGTGCAAGTGTCA
>NC_137908.1:5314144-5316644 GCF_963457725.1 Sprattus sprattus | reverse complement strand
CACTACACACTCCACGTCCAATGAGTGCTCGGCACAATCACCATTCTCTAAACAGTCCAATAAGCTCTTCCTTAGCTTAAACAAGGTTCTGCACCAATCACAATCCTATAATGTTTATAACAAGCAAGCTTTATATGTGGAATATTTAAGGTCTCTCTCCACCGTAGACTCGTAACGACCCCCCCCCCCCCCCCCCCTATAAGGGTGGGAACCGGCATCTCTTTTTCTGAGTGTAGGACTGCCAGATAATCTCCTGTAACATTGTGTTACATTCCTGCAACATTACAGCATTCTCCCTCAGGAGTGTGGATGGATGCTGGATCCACACAGCTGCACTGAAGGGTGTGGGCTGGTGGAGTATGGTGCTGTGCACTGCAGAAAGACTGGGCTGGTGGAGGTGGAGGAGGAGGAGGTGGAGGAGGGGGAGGAGGAGGAGGAGGTGGAGGAGGAGGAGGAGGAGGAGGAGGTGGAGGAGGGGGAGGAGGAGGAGGAGGAGGAGGAGGAGGTGGAGGAGGAGGAGGAGGAGGAGGAGGAGGTGGAGGAGGGGGAGGGGAGCCTAGTGGTGTGTCTCCATTTGAGTGGGCTAATGCTCTCCCTCTTGTACTCTGCCTCTCTACTTCTCTCTCTCTCTCTCTCTTCTCTCCTCTCTCTCTCTCTTCTCTCTTCTCTCCGTCTGTCTCACTAGAAGCATCTAGGCTGGAAGGCCTCGGCCATTTGTGAAAAAGCTCTCTACTATGATACAAATAAAAATTCACACTCAAAAACGTCTGTCTGGCTTTGAGCACTGCTTCTTTCTCACACACTGATCTCTGACTTTCTCTCTTTCTCTCTTCTCTCTCTCTCTCTCTTTCTCTCTCTCTCTCTCTCTCTCTCACTTGTTCACAGTCTTTTTCCATCTTTCTCTTTAGAGTCTCCAACTCTCTCTCAGTTGCTCATAGTCTTTCTCTCTCTCTCCCTCCCTCTCTCTCTCTCTCTCCTTTCTCTCTCCCCTCTCTCTCTCTCCCTCCCTTCCTCCCTCTCTCCCTCTCTCTCTCTCTCTCTCTCTCTCTCTCTCTGGTTCATGCTGGCTGAATGACTCAGTGTGTTCTACTGTAGGGAACTCTGGCTGTGTGACGTGACGCGCTGCGTTGCTCCAGTGACGGCCAGGCAGGCCATGAGTAACCCGATCCCACACCCCTCCTCCACTCACTCTCCTGGTAGCGCCTCTCTTTTATCGCTCTCTCTCTCTGCCTGCCTACGTCCCTCACTCTTCCCTCTCTTCTCTCTCTCTTTCTCTCTCTCTCTCTCTCTTTTTCTGTTCCTGCCTGCTGGCTGCTACCAATACTCCCTAACCCTAACCCTCACTCTTCCCTCTCTTCTCCTCTCTCTCTCTCTCTCTCTCTCTTTCTGTCCCTGCCTGCTGGCTGCTACCAATACTCCCTAACCCTTACCCTCACTCTTCCCTCTCTTCTCCTCTCTCTCTCTCTCTCTCTCTCTCTCTCTCTCTCTCTCTCTCTCTATCCTTCTCTCTCTCTCTCTCTCTCTCTCTTTCTGTCCCTGCCTGCTGGCTGCTACCAATACTCCCTAACCTTAACCCTCACTCTTCCCTTTCTTCTCCTCTTTCTCTCTCTCTCTCTCTATCCTTCTCTCTCTCTCTATCTCTCTCTATCCTTCTCTCTCTCTTTCTGTCCCTGAATACACAACACAACCGTGCTCCTCGTCACAACCAGTGGGGTGTTTACAGTTTGACTGATCCCTGATCTGTGACTCGATGGCGCCAGAGACGCAGACGGCTCCTGACCTCCATCCCTCCTGCTGCCCGCCCGCTACCCTTGCCACCCTTGCCAAAGCACACTGGGTCTTAGTGCCAAAAGTGATTCATGGTACTACAGCAATAATGGCCGAATGGAGCCACGGTACTGTTATACCCTGCTCCTATCTTGCTTTCGTTTCCTCTCCCTCTTTCTCTTTTTAAGGAATCTGCGTACCCCCTCCCTCTTTTCCTGCCCTCTGTTTTCACTCTGGCTGTGTGGCGTGCCACTGGCCCCGCCTGCTCTGGGTCCTAGCGCCCCTCCAGTTTCAGGCTGTGTGGGACAGAGCTCTGATGATAATGACTCTGTGTTTGATTCAGTCTGAAGAATAAGTGCTAGTCTGTACTGCACATGTTTTTCTTTTCTATTTCGTTTTTTCTATTTCTTATGTAAAGTAGTATTTATTGTTACGCTAGGTCTCTACTGCTCGTAGTTTGACTGTTCTCTCCCTTGCACGTCGCTTTGGACAAAAAATGAATTATTAAATGTAAATGTAAATGCACCTGTGTTTCATTCACTCGGATTCCACACTCTTTCATTTCATTAATTGAACTTTGTCCCCAAAATCGGTATGGTCCTTTTGAAAACTACTGTTCTGTGGAACAATTCCATTGCACATTCATGTGAAAATGGAAACTGGCCTTGCATAAACTTGCTGCCACAATCAGCTAAAAAGCGCCACCATATTATTTCAACTATAATGGTCTGTG
>NC_137908.1:5299144-5304144 GCF_963457725.1 Sprattus sprattus | reverse complement strand
CACACACACACAGGCACGTGCACACACACACACGCACACACACACACACCGGCACGTGCACACACGCACGCACACATGCAAACAAACATTTCATACATACATACATGTACACCACAAACCAACTGAAATAACCTCTGTATTGCTATATAGCTGGCATAGTCATGTTATTGGTCATATGGTTTCGGCCCATGGGGGATTTTTAACTTACGCAAACAATAAGGACATTAAATTGTCCGATGACAACTTTCTGAATGGAAAGGAAATGGCCAATGACTTTTTGACCATAGTTCTGCTTTTTGTTGCATATTTTTGGGTTGTCGAGTAAGTAACTTCAGACCGGGTTACTGAAGGATCGCCAGGGGGAGAGAGAGAGAGAGAGAGAGAGAGAGAGAGAGAGAGAGAGAGAGAGAGAGAGAGAGAGAGAGAGATCAGTGGTATTCCTGTGACAACTGAATGCAAATAGCTGTATCTCTCTCTCTCTCTCTCGCTCTCTCTCTCTCTCTCTCTCTCTCTCTCTCTCTCTCTATCTCTCTATCTCTCTATCTCTCCCTCTCTCAGTGTGTGTGTCATCCTGTCATGGAAACCTCCCAGAAGCCAAGCGGAGAGAGGAGGGCCTTTAGGGAGCCTGCAGCACACACTCTCACACACCCACACTCACACACTCTCAGCATACACACTCAGCACACATCAAAGTGTTTCCCAGTTGAGTCACAGGTGCAGGAAATAGCATGGTGGCGATATGCCCGTTTAGGTCTCAGACACTCCTCACAAAGTTGGCAAACAGGCCTTGACAAAGCTTGGCGATGCTGACAGCACACCCAAAGTTACCAGACTCTTGGAAGAGAAGAACCCCATAGCTTTTGAAACCCCCTCACTCATTGATGTGAAAGCAAAAACATTCTTAGCTCAGGTCTTAGGTTCTGTTCAGCAGGTAGGCTACAATCGCAAGAAGCTTCAACCGCAATGACGAGTTAAAACCCTACCAGTCACGCTCTTAATTAGATGAACCATTTCAAAAGAAAGTTTAAAAATGTAACCAAAAATTGGGCTGAAATCTAAAATACACTGTTTCAAATGTCTAATTTTGATTGGTTGGATCAATGAGCAGCAACACTGAGATGAAGTGAAAAAAGCATTATTTTAGCCGGGAGAACATTTGATATGTTGGAATGTGGATAAGACAATGCATTAGCAACCTAGCTACACAAGTTTATAAACCTTACCATTTAAGTTTATTAAAACCCTACCATTTACATATATTCAGAATTCAGTTCTAGCGAAGGCTACTGGAGAGACGAATGAGGTGATGCCAAATGAGGTCATGTTGTCAGAGTCAGCGTGACCTGTGCTATGTTGATGTCACAAGCCGGCCCTGTTCCTCCAGATCCTGACCTGTGTTTCCTCACGTCCTGCAATCTTGCGCTTTATGCTGCCTGTGCTATGTCCCCAGTTTTGGAGTCTAGACCTTCTGGATTTCTGTTGCCTAGCCTGCCAGGTCTGTGTGCTCCGTGCGAGTTGATAATGTGTGTGTGTGTGTGTGTGTGTGTGTGTGTGTGTGTGTGTGTGTGTGTGTGTGTGTGTGTGTGTGTGTGTGTGTGTGTGTGTGTGTGTGTGTGTGTGTGTGTGTGTGTGTGTGTGTGTGTGTGGGCTCTTGTTCTTGTTCTCCTAACGTCCCCTGACCTGCCTGCTCTCGTTGGATTCTGCCTGTCTGTTTGTCACTTGTTTGGACTGATCTCCATGAAGCGAACTTTGGACAGTTTTTTTGACCAATGGTTTTTGCCTGGCAGCTCATATCAGTTCTATTTCTATTAAATCCAAATCCTATTCAGAACTCTGATCAACCGTCTGAGTCCTAGTTTCTCTACCTCTGGCCTCACCGGCCGTGACCGTCAGAGTCAATAACTGTGCAGTCGTCTTTGACTGCAGTAGCCAGGTGCATTAGCAAAAAGGCTAAACATGTTCGCTGCTAGCGTGGTTGCTAGGGCATGGCTTGAAGCACATTCCTATCATGTTTACTTCCTGTGTTATACAAAGTGCTTTGGGAGGAAGTGGATTTTTTCAGTGCATATAAATACAAGCTAACCCTAAGTGCAAAACAGCACAGCAGTCTGAAACACGAGTACAGGCCGTGTGTGTTCCACGGAACAAGGTCTCCAAGGGCCCCTCACCATAACGCACACGCAGATGGTCGTATGCTCCATTTGCACACAGCAATGCACACACAATGCATGTTCAATTTGTACGCTTCAAAACGTCTCTCTTCTCCCACACACTGAACATACACATGTGTATGGGCAGCCCCTGGGCCTTGGGCCGGGGTCATCTGTACCCTATGACCGCCCCTGATGGCCTTGGACCGGGGTCCTCTGTACCCTATGACCTATGACCTTGGGCCGGGGGCATCTGTACCCTATGAGCGCCCCTGACGGCCTTGAGCCGGGGTCATCTGGACCCTATGAGCGCCCCTGATGGCAGGCCAGCATTAGTACTATGGAGTTAGTCACAAGGATAGTCACGCTATTAATTTGATGAACCATTTCAAAAGAAAGTTTAAAAATGTAACCAAAAATTGGGGTAAAATCAATGCACTTTTTCAAATGTCTAATTTTGATTGGTTGGCTCAACACTGAGATAGGTTTTACGTGGCACTAAGGTGAAAAGCATTATTTTAGCCTGGAGAACATTTGATATGTTGGAATGTGGATAAGACAATGCATTAGCAACCTAGCTACACAAGCACTTCCTGGATAGCGAGCCCACCCAATAGCAGCCTGTGTATAATATAGTTAGCCTCTAGGAGCTAGCAGAAATAATTCTTATGGTGCCACACAGCAAAATTAACACTTTGCGGCTTGTGGAAACTGAATCAATGACCTGGTAACTGGCAACACCATGACCAACCAGTTGGCCAACTCAGCTAGCTGAGGTTCAAGCACACAAAGCATAGACCTGCTGTACTTACGGTTGGCAAAGCTTGACCAGGTCCTGGTCAGTGGTGCCGGGGTGAAGGCCACGGATGTAGAGGTTGGTCTTGCTCAGCTGTTCCCCTCCAGCGCTGCTGGTGCTGCTACTGTTGTGGTTGGGACTAGGCGGTGCCATCTGGTGGCTGGAGGACACATAGGCCTGCTGTGGAGAGATCGGGGGGAGAGGGGGGGGGGGGGGTTGGTGAGTGCATTGGCTTTAAATCAACAAGGATCTAGTGGGCATCATGTACCTGCTTGTTCACATAACTTCATCTGCTGCATACTTATGTTGAAGATATATTTTTCTGTTATTTTTCTGTTATGAGTTTAAAAAATTCCTATGAAACGAAGTTCCATTCTTATTTTCTTTGGAACACAATGTGTGCACATTTGCACATACAGTACAGCGATCACAGCAATCAAAGTCCAACATGAAATACCATTCCAAGAAGTGACATTGATATAGATTAATGTGAGACATAACTGGCTCAACATCAAGCTCTGCGCTTTGAAATTTCCCACCTGGCCAGTTTTCAGTGTGAGTTACTGCTGCCCAGGAACAGCACGTTTCCCTTAATCTGTATAGTCCTGTCTGCTCTCAACACCTGCTGAACTTTCCTGAAACCCTGATATAAAGTCACTTATCACAGAGCACATCAATCAGATGTACAGGGAGTGACAGACAAAACAACAGTTTTCCCAAGAATACATTTTTTTTCATAAATCTCGGAATGTGAGCGGAACAATCTGTCCACTCATTGGCTGCGAGTTTCACATGCTGTGCCTGCTAGGCGAGGGCTTTGGGAAAAACAGGAAAGGAAGAAAAAGATGCTTGCCCAGAAGCAACGAAAACCATAACTTTCCCAATCCATCCATTCCCCCCACTTATCTGTGTGCGATAACCAGGCCACTGAACCATCGATCATTGGCAAGATTACACGCAACAATGCAGGGTGTTGGCTGAATATGAATGTGGGCGTGTGTGCTGACCTGGTACACTGCTCACACGTCGACAGGCCTCTCTGATTGGTCCCTCTGGCCTCGCAGTGACCTCTGTGTGACCTGTCCCGCTTAAAATGCTGACTGAACGTGAGTGGCTGCTTTCGCACAACGCTGTGAAAACACAGTGGTAGCAGCTAGCTTGCGGAATGGTATTTAGAGAACCTTTGGTTGGTGTTACACGAGAATCAGAGGCGGGCGGGGGTAAACAGAACAGATAAACAAGAGGATTTAACCAGAGTTTACTCTACATGTCCCACACCGCTGTTCCAAAAATGTAGCATAATGCTTCAGTTCTGTTCTGGAAAAAAAAAACACACCTTTCATGTGATGATTCCGAATACTGCAGCCCTCTTTCAAAAACTATTTTCAAGCTTTTGTGGCTTCCGCTGTAGCTTTGTACACTCCAGAAGCAAGGTGTGAGGACACTTTCTTTCAGCAGTGCTCAAACAGCTAGCTCCACACAGTCTCTACCACGCTGCTTTCATCTCCCTCCAGCAGAGGCTAAGCTACAAACACCCCTCTCCCTCAGCGAGCACACAGGCCATTGTCTCTTTTAGGGCTAAGAATACCACACACTGACACATAAACACCTCTGAGCCTTCAGACCAAAGTGCCACTGAACTCCGGCGATTAAGACCAAACAACTATGGGGAGTTCAGCTAAGTCCACATTCGAGTTTTGAGGTCCTGGCATTTGAAAGCAAGCCTCTTCTCCCCTCCCCTCCCCTCCCTCTCCTCTCCTCTCCTCTCCTCTCCTCCCCTCCCCTCCCCTCCCTCTCCTCTCCTCTCCTCTCCTCTCCTCTCCTCTCCTCTCCTCTCCTCTCCTCCCCTCCCCTCTCCTCCCATCTCCTCTCCTTTTGAGTCACAGGAGCTAGCAGGGGGAAACGAGGGAACTTCACTCAAAGTCACCACCAACAATGATCCCTTTGAATAGGCCCTCCCCAGCCTTGTACTCATACCCCCCCCCCCCCCCCCCCCCTTCCCCCACCAACCAAAGCCACGGTTAAAAGCCTAGCATATAGAGCACGCTGACCGT
>NC_137908.1:5276644-5294144 GCF_963457725.1 Sprattus sprattus | reverse complement strand
AATATGTTAACATTGTTGGGCTGAGTTTAAGGAGTTACAATATCACATAACTAAAATGATTTCTGCATGGCATGTCTAGCCTGTCTGTTAACATTGCTATGATGTGTAGTCATGATAATTGGTTGCTTTAACAAATGAAGCAGACACGTATAGTTACATGTTACATGTCATATTCGCATTTCATTAGATGCAATATTTACATATTTGCGTTTTCCAAGCAATTATTGGTGAGTTGACCTGACGGTTACAATGACGTGATGTGCTAGCGTGATGTGCTAGCAAAAAGTTATTTGAATGCTCGGTGCAGAGGTCTGGGCGTCTTAGAAAAAAAGATGAGTGTGCTATGGACGTCATTCTTTTCAAAATGCGGCTACATGCAGACGACCCCACAGACCAAGCCACAAGCTCCATGAGGATGGCAGCACTTTAAGGTAAGGGGGCAGCCAGGGGGGCTGTTGTGATAGTCATGGTGGTGTTAGGCTCAAAACCGCGGTAGAACTCCTTTTAATGTATCACTTCCTCCCTCTAGCTGTGTTCCTGAAAAGCAGTGTGGTGACTGTCTGTGACCTCGGACACGGCACTTTCATTAAGGTTCTCAGGACTGCACGCCACTGGAGCACCTGGGGGAAATCATTTCAGAGTTTCATAACTTTGGAGGGAAAACACACAAACACGGCGGTGCTACCCTGCCCTAGAACACGCTGACGTAGAAGCTAGGGGCACTTAGCAAGCGTTTTTTTTTTTGCTACGGCCGCTCTGGTCTTAAT
Organism: Sprattus sprattus; assembly: GCF_963457725.1. Taxonomy (NCBI): domain Eukaryota; kingdom Metazoa; phylum Chordata; class Actinopteri; order Clupeiformes; family Clupeidae; genus Sprattus; species Sprattus sprattus. The sequence continues at coordinate 5,293,377 of NC_137908.1, read as the reverse complement.
TAAGCCAATCAATGTCTCAGGGTGAGCTTCCCCTCCTCAACACTAAACATATCCACCTACTCACTAATCTGTATCAGTGTACTAAATCTTTGTCTGTCTGTATTTCATTCTCACAGTCTCTCCATTGCCTCTGGTAAAAGTCTTTAGTATGGTATTTAGTATGACGTACACAATGTGTTTGCATCTCCATCTCTCTCTCTCTCTCCATCTCCATCTCTCTCTCTCTCTCTCTCTCTACCCATCTCTCTCTCTCTCTCCATATCTCTCTCTGTCTCTCTCTCTCTCTCCATCTCTCTCTCACTCCATCTCTCTCTCTCTCCATATCTCTCGCTCTCTACCCATCTCTCTCTCTCCATATCTCTCTCTGTCTCTCCATATCTCTCTCTCTACCCATCTCTCTTAGCCTGGCCATTACCAGCCTGTGACTCCATTTCAATCCGTCTTTCAGTCTGGGCCAACCCAATGCATTTTGGTTTCCGAGATGGGCGGGTGCTTATCTTGAGGTTTAAAATCATTGGAGTTCCCTTAACCAATCAGCAACGTTTAGTAAGCATTCGGTAGATTAAACTCTTCCCAAAGTCAGTTGGGAGAAGAGCTACGACGTCCTTTCCAATCATAAAACTTACAAGAAAATACTCTTGTTCTCCTTTTAATTTGCTGATGTTCTCGAGAGTTGAGACAACTTTTCCGATAGCTTTTCGTGTCTTTTCCTCCAAGGCGAGTTTTGCGTCACAGCTCTAAACTGTTCGCTGATTGGTCCTGCAAAATTTTGAGTTCTGGAGATGATTGTCAATGGGGTTGGGCCAGACTGAGTATGAGCTTGAAATCAATTCAGGCGGAAATACGTAGGCTGGTGTCACCAGGCTACATCTCTCTCTCTCCATCTCTCTCTCTCTCCATCTCTCTCTCTGGGTGGGTTTTTCTTGTTTTGACCCCCATCTGCCTCTAATAGCATTCCTGCGTTGTTCCTGAAGGTAAGGCAGAGAACTCCATGCTCTTTTCCCTGACCTCTCTGATCCCTGCCCCCTCAGCACACCTGTTCTACCTCCGTTGCACACACACACACACACACACACACACACACACACACACACACACACACACACACACACACACAAACGCACACACACACACACACATGAAACCAGGCATTCAGCAGCAACATCAAGCAGCAGCAGATGGTAGCTGTCCAGAGGCAGATGTGTGTGTGTGTGTTTGTGTGTTTCTGTGTGTGTGTGTGTGTGTGTGTGTTTGTGTGTGTGTGTGTGTGTGTGTGTGAGTGTGTGTGTGTGTGTGAGTGTGCGTGTGCGTGTGCGTGTGCGTGCGTGTGTGTGTTTTTGTGGCTTCATGTCAGGCTGTTTGACTGCTGGCTTGAAGGTAAGGGTGGAAGACTGTGTTTAGGCCAAACAGACTGAACACACAAACACAGATTTAATTCTTGCTGCTTAAGATTAAAACCTAAGCCATACCAAGAGCCAAGTACTGGGCACACATCAAAGAGTAGCTTGCTGACTACGTCTCAAAAACATACCAAACATCTGAACTGCCTTCGGAGATCAGCTTTTGGGGGGGTTTATACTGCTTTATGACTTCATAACGTGTGTTTTTATACACTGATAACTGCACACATATGTGTTTTGTTGTAAGAGGGAAAACACACAAACTATGTGAATTCTAGGAATGAATCGTTACTATGACTTGCATCACTGCATTGCATTACAACTAATAACACATTATAACCCCGCATTATTCCATTAAACTCGACATGCACTTCACCTTCATTCAAGATCCGCCGCTCCAAAATAAGGTTAAATAAAGAAGTGCATTAAGTTAAGTGGCGCTGGCACGACAGGCTGCCGTGCCTGGGGAGTCGCAGACAGGGAGAGAGCTCCTGCTGGGAGAACAGCTCGTCTCTGCAGCCGTGTGAAGAAGGACAGGACATCCTCTCGCTGTCAGACAGCGATCCTTATCAGGGAGTCGTCTTCATGACCCGCACCGCATTCCTGCCAAGTGACGGGTGACAGACTGCACGGAGAGGAGGCGGCCCAGGCACGTCCCCGGCCCCATCTCTTTGTCTCTACTCACCCTACCTCTCGTTTCGGGCTCGCTCTGCTTCACCTCTGTCTGGCTCTCTCTCTCTCTCTCTCTCTCTCTCTCTCCCTCTCTCTCTCTCTCTCTCTCTCTCTCTCTCTCTCTCTCTCTCCCTCTCTCTCTCTCTCTCTCACTCTCTCTCGCTCTCCCTCTCTCTCTAACTCTCTCTCTCTCTCTCTCTCTCCCCCCCTCTTTTTCCTATCTCTGTCTCGCTCACTTTCACCCTGTCTTTTTCTCTTTTGCTCTGTCCATCTTGATAAGTCACTCTCCTTATCTGTGTGTCTCTGTGCTCCTTCACTCTCGCTCTGTCTTTGTCTGTGTACCTGTAGAAAGTGCAGTTTATGTTTCCCCCCCGGACTTACAGCGTGCTCGGACAGAGGAGGAGAGACAGGCTTTCCATCAACCTGCTTTAGATTCACACACACACACACACACACACACACACACACACACACACACACACACACACACACATACACACATACACACATACACACACACACACACACACACACACACACACACACACACACACACACACACACACACACACACACAGACACACTCAAGCCCAATCTGCCCCGGGTAAGGTGTTGTCTGGGTTGTGTTGCCACTTACTGTATGCATTCTTTTACTACAGTTCAATGATGGTCTAATTAATAATAAATAATAATAATAATTCATTTTGTTTGTTGAGCACTCTTCATTCAGGGAGAATCTCAGAGTGCTAATTACAAAGACAGAAAGCCATTTGCTTGTGACTATACACATACCTGTGTTCGCACACACACATATAATAAACACACGCACACACACACACACACACAACTAGTTAAGCTAACAATAGAGAGCTGCGACACCAGCACGCTGGGTATCAGATAGCTCTCGGTCAACTGTCATTTCTAACACACCGGCAGGCAATCTCTGCCAGCACGGTATCTGGTTTCCCTCCCCGGCTGCACCAGGACTGCCCCTCATCCTCTTGGCCGCCTCCTCTTTCAGCCGCTCACCTTGAGTTACCCCCATGGCTCTGGCACAGGCGGCCAGGCAGCGGGGGAGGGGGTGTGTGTGTGTGTGTGTGTGTGTGTGTGTGTCGAGAGTTCGTTTTAAATGTTACCAGTCGCAGCAGGACACACGCAGCAACTGATAGACCTATAGGGAGGTCGTTGGGGGGGCGGGGGGGGGCTAAGGGGGCATTAGAACTGAAACTCACATCTGGACGACTCCAGACCACCACCTCAGCAAATGTAACCCCCCCCCCCTCCCCACACACACACAGACACAAAGACAGACAGACAGACAGACAGACACACACACACACACACACACACACACAAATACACCCGCCACCGCCACCACCAAATGGACATGAATATTAGATAACAATAGAGTTTTTTTCAGTAATACTCCCTTTCCCAACTACACAACAAACAACTTGCCTTATAACCTCATTCTCTGAAGTGGAAAAAATGGCATTAAAATTAATCCAATGCCAAAAATAGAATGACAGGCTGAGAGAATAAATAGAACAAACAGACAGCAAGAAGTTATTTAAAGTTTAAGTGTCTGTTCAGAGACAGCCAAAAATAAAAATGATACGAAAATATTTAAGTGCCTCCTTACAAAGAAATTGTCATCGATGACAAGCCTGAAACCTAAAAAAGCAACTAATGATTCAGAACAAATCAAACAATCCTCATGTGCTATTCTCATCCTATACCTCTGAGGCCCCACAGCGAGGCTCATGACTAGCCATTTCTGCGTCAACTAATGAAACACATAAGAAACCACAGGGACAAATTGTGTTACTTCAACGGCTCTGCGAACACACTATTGGTCATGAGAGCAAACATAATCACCTCACTCGCGCATAAAATGGGGAAATCAAGGGCCAAAAACCACATGGCAACTCTTCATCATTACAACACACACACATTTCTACACACACACACATTTCTTCAAGGCACCGCTAAAACCTCTGAGCCGGCGGCGTATCACATTGCTTTACGGTGAACACGAGGCAAGCAACACACATGCCAGACAATAACCTTCTCCATCTGCAGTCTGGATCTCCAGTCTATGGACAACCGGAAGAAAAATCTATCCCAGGGCTCAATGCAAGCTTTCTGCACATTGACCCGTCCTCCCCCCAAATCCTCTTGTGAAATGTGTCAGGGAAGGTGTTGGGTGGGGTTTGGGTGGTGGTGGGGGGGGGGGGGGATTCTGGAATTCCAAGGCTGTTGTGAATGACATTCTGGAATCTCTGGAGTAGAAAGGGCATGGGGGGTAGTTGCTGTGGGAGGTGTTGGCGGGGGAAGGAGGCGGGGGCGATATTTAGTCCTGGTTTTCATTAGCTAGTTATGAAGGGGGGGGGGGGGGGTGTTTGACAGCACCAGTTTGATTCAAAAGGCCTTTTTGGTGTGGAGTCAAGCCGCGGGTATTTAAAATTCAAAGGCATTGCATGTGAAGCGGGTGCTTCGGCAGCTCTACCCTTGGGGAGCGTGCTGAATGAGCCGTTTGTTAGCCACTGAAGGACACTTAACATCCGTCATTTGTGTTGCATGAGTAGCGTTCTCTCTCTTTTCCGTCGGCCGCTAACCAACGATATATAAAGGATGGATTTTATTCACTGACTTTCATCCAAATGTTTTTTGCCCCTCATGTCTCTAATATTTTTTTACTTTTACTTTTTTTATTTTTTTAATATATTTTATTTTATTTATTGTTCTGCAGTCCTTAATATGTTTTTATGTTTATTGTGTGCACCAATATGCCAAAACAAATTCCTGGTAGGCGTAAACTTGGCAATAAAAACTATTCTGAATTCTGATACTCCCATTGTTTAGATGGTCTATGTATGCTCCACCAAGAGCAGAGAGTATGGCTACAAGACTTTACCCTGCTCTCTATCTTGGACAATAAAGGTGTCATACACAAAACCAACAGAAGACTGCACGTGGCACAGTAGTGTGAGAGATTTATAATTAGAATCTGATTATATTGCACAGTGTGGAGCATATACCCTTTTACATTTTACTTCAATTTATTGTATGTGACAAATAAAAACACTTGAACTTGAACTTGATATTCGTACAACATCCCCCAGGTCTCAGAATAAAACCGACTCAGCAGAGGACCAGCTACAATACATTTTACACTATGCAACAATAAGTATGTGTTTTTTCTTAATAAACGCATTAATGCTTACCGAAGGTAAATGCTTGCATCCATATGAAAAGCACAACACATTTTGAAAGAGTGAGCCCAGTGGAGAGTCTACAGGTAAAACAAGTTATGCACCCATATGTCAATGGCTGGATGACTGTAAAAGATGACAGCCATGTTTGTTTTACTGCGCGTTACCAATTGCTGGCTGATGTGCCAGTGCATGTGTGTGCAGGCAACTTTAAAGCATTCAAAATGGATAGCTAAAATTCCACAGCACAGAAATATTTTATCAAATGACATGCAAGCAGTACGAGTAAAGTGGCCCAAATCATGATATACAAACAATATATTGTCAAATGGCTATAATAACAGCTATCCTATCACTTTGATTTAAAACAGAGTTTATACTTCACCTTCTTAACATACTAAATCTTGTTATTCTTACATAAGTGCAGTGCATATCCAGAACATTTTTTGTGTGCAATTCTGCACTATTACTAGAAGTTTTGGTGGTTCTGTGAACAAGAGAGAGGGGGCTTCTGGTTAATGTATATATATTTTTTTTTGTATTTTCAAAGGCACTAAGATAACCCAAAAACCCTGAGCCATCTGGTTCTATCATCACCTCTCATACATACAAAGGACCTTTTTTCAACCCTCACTTTTCCAACCCTCACATGTTTATTTTGTGTTAACCCTTTTATTTACATTCATGGCACAGGTACGGGAACAAGAGGGCTGGCAAGGGAGCGGCAGACAGGTAGAGAGAGAGAGAGAGAAAGAAACAGACAGATAGAGAGATCGAGATATAGGATGAGATATGCAAGGAATCAAACACACCCACACACACCTGACCTCTGAGTGAACTATCTCTCCTCAACAAAATCCAAAACAAATGTTCTTTTTACTACAGATAATGGACTGAATAGAATGCCTCAATAGCAGACTTGAAAAGATAGTGCTGACTGAGGTTCATCAGCACATCTCAAGTATTAGAGGCTTCCACTTGTCATAAAATGGGTTCCGCAGCATGGACACGCAGGGGGGGAAAAGAGAACCAACATCGCCTTTAAAGTGTCACCCTGCCCCCCTTTTTTTTTACACTCACTCTTTTACTCCATCCCCTTTTTGATGTGCATCATAACTTGAGTCTTTCATCATGAAGAAACGCAGGCTTCACCCAGCTCTCTTTGATGCCTTCAACTCATCGTTTCTGCATCCGCGCATTAAGAAAGCCAGTACCAGATGTCTTTTTAGAGATCTTACCAAAAGTGGTGCAAACACTCTCTGAACTCCAATGTAACTCCCTTTTTTTTCCGCTGGGAGTTCTAAGTGGCTGATGGTATCAAGGGTTTTGCCATCCACTGCTGCAGCGGGGGCGTCCTGGCCTCAGGAACCATCGTTAGGAACGCCGGTACCAGCTCAGGTTCCTCAAAAACAAACCTGGCTGAAGAGCTCATTCCAACCATGAATACAGCTGGCACAACACATCTGCCCAATACTTGAGGGTAACAACTAACTGAATAGCCCCCTTCCTCCTTCCAAATATGCAATTTGACTAGGTGAAACATAAATATGGCAGTTGGAACCGAGGAGGTGGGCCACTGCCGAGTTGAGCTGTGTCCTACGGCTTGAGATTCCGGATTGTTCTGGGTAGAAAAACAGACCCCAGGCATGGGCAATTGCCTGTTTTCAAAGTTGGGGTACATGGGGAGGAAAAGAAAAACATACGCTAACTCTGGCCAACAGCTGAACCAATAGCATGGCACCATATTTCTCCGCATCTGTAAACAATACGGCTGATTGTGAGTTACACTTCCAAGCTAATCTCTCCTCCTCTGCAGTGGAGAGATGAGTGAGGAGAAACAGCTGACCATGCATTCAGAGACAATAATTAGTCAGTTAGGATGAACTAAACACAAATACACTAAAAAGAGAAGGAGGGTACATAGATAGATAGATAAATAGACAGACAGACAGACAGACAGACAGACACAGACAGACACAGACAGACAGACAGACAGACAGACAGATAGATAGATAGATAGATAGATAGATAGATAGCCATGTAGAGAGAGAGAGATACATGTTTACTTACTGTTCTTCCACCTCACACTAATGTGTCTGACAAGGCATTTTCCTCGCCCACACACACCACCCAAATCACCTAAGTTCTCTTCTTCCTCATCGGGGGACATGCAGTAGAGAAAACACAGCCCTTTATAAACAGTTTTTTCTTTACTCGTTCATATGCTTTGTAAATCTAAACTTAAATGAATGACTGCACATTCATAACGTTCTTGATTGTAAAGCTGATCAGGTAAATGGCTTATAATCCCCAAATCATGTTCTTAAATATGACAAACAATTTTTTTGTTAGACATAGGAAAGGATGTTAAATTCCTTGTGCTATTTGGCTGGGGATTTCCCAAAGTGGCCAAAACCCCCACTGTCACATGCAAGTACTCATTGGGAGTACGAACCTAGGTTCAGGTAAGGAGAGGAAATAGACACGAACCCAGATTCCAACCATGAATACAGCTGACACAACACAAGACCAGTGGAGAGGTAACTACGTTAACTGATTTATTCTCAAACAAACACGCTAACGATTTTAAAACATGATAATGTCTCCACGTGTAGCGACCCTGGGTCCAACTAGTTTGATAACCGGACAGAAGATGTTTTAATGAGCAGATGTGAAGTGAAGGGGTCGGGGGGGGCGGGGGGGGGAGCCCCCAGGGATGACGAACCCGTATTCGGGTAAGGAATAAAATCAGACCATGGTCACCGTGGCACCCAAGCATCATGCAATAACAGGCTCTTCATATAATGCGGGTTATTCACACGTCCCCAAGTTGTTTGTGAGCTCTTTATCCATAACCACTGACTCGCTTTTTAAGCAGTCTAAGACGACTCCTATAAAGCTCCTTTGACTGACCATCCTCGAAAACCAAAAACAGAAGAGCTGTGGTTGATTTAGCTACAAGGCCTCTAACACCTATCTCCACTGGTCTTGTGTGTGTGTGTGTGTGTGTGTGTGTGTGTGTGTGTGTGTGTGTGTGTGTGTGTGTGTGTGTGTGTAGCCTCTAACACCTATCTCCACTGGTCTTGTGTGTGTGTGTGTGTGTGTGTGTGTGTGTGTGTGTGTGTGTGTGTGTGTGTGTGTGTGTGTGTGTGTGTGTGTGTGTGCTTGCCAATCTCATTCCTTCGCTTCCGCTGCCAGTTCCGTATACTTTAGCTTCGTCCTTTCAAAGGCTTCCTCCATCGCATTTTCAAAGGCAATCATTAACTCAATAAAGCAAACAATGCACTTACACCCAGAATACAACACCACGCCTGTCTCATAGCAGTCACAACAATACAGTGTGGAACTTGAAGTGGCCCTCCAACATCAGCCAGCATTCTCCAATCATGTGCTTTGCCATATTTTCCAGAACAGTTTGTACATGCCTGGTGTCTACATTTCTGCCCCTCGTGCACATAACTAATTCTACTGTCCCCGTCATTAACCGCTCAATTGCTCACTTCCCCTAAACCAAATTCATTCCTATGTAATAGGGGTGTGCCAAATAATCGTCATGACGATGCATCGCGATTCTAATTTTCACGATCTACTGCATCGATTGTTAACGCCAAGTATCGATTATTAATAATTTTTTATTTTTTATTTATTTTTTTTAATTGCATGAATGGTTGGCGAACATCAAGCATTTCCGGCCGCGCGATACTGCGACAAGTCATTCATAAGCAAAACATGCAGTGTATCCAGTAATAATAATATTTGTGTTAAAGGCACCCAGTGCAACTTTATGTAAACATTCAATGAAAAATAAACATTCAATTTCTAGTCTTTTTTACACGTAGTAAGTTTCAATAACTCCATACCATTACATATCGTCATTCAAGGAGCAAAGATAAGACGTCATTGTGTGGTGAGAACTGATAGAAAATCGTAAACAACAACAATCGCCGGTGGGGAGAGGCCATTTTTCCATTGACTGGAAGCCTGCTGTATTTATTGTAGGTTACAAAAAATAAAGAAGATGGCGGCGATTGTTGTTGTTATCGATTTTCTATCAGTTCTCACCACACAACGACGTCTCATCTTTGCTCCTTGAATGTCGATATGGAATGGTATGGAGTTATTGAAACTTACTACGTTTAAAAAAGACTAGAAATTGAATGTTTATTTTTAAGCCTCGAAAGTTGCACTGGGTGCCTTTAAGTAACCTCCAAAAGTCGTTTCAATAAATACAGCTATGTATGAACTGAGTTGCTTTGAGTTATCAATTGAACACACTATCCAGATCATACACAGCCAGTCAGCCACTGGTAATGGCTTCTAACAGTGTTCAGTGAAAATTCGCAATGCATCGCAATGCATCGCAATAATTCAAGTATCGCGATGCATCGTGATAGAATCGCATCGTGGCATGTGAATCGTGATACGAATCGAATCGTGACTTCTTTGGCAATACCCACCCCTACTATGTAAGATGTAAACCTTAAACCAAACAAATTGTTTTCAGAAACGACTATACCTTTCCCAAGGTACTGATCCAGTTTCTTGCACTGAGAAGAGCAGGTGACTCTGCTGCCCAACAGGGATTAAGCATAATAACAACACGGCTTTGGGAAATCTTCAACTGTAGCTACTGACAACATTTTTGTCTCTGGATCAAAAAAATGCAGTCATGCCCTATACGCAAATATTCCTGCAGTACCCACTACAATTACTGGGTATTTTCCGCTATATTCAGCATCTTTTCAAAATGTCTCTACATTATTTAATTGCCTGTTGACCTAAACAAAGAGCATATACTAACAGTATCAGTCAATGGTTAAAAAAAAATACCAGGTTTCCGAAATAAATCCCAAACTTAAGCCTACTGCCAGTGCTTCTGTGTCCAAGGAAAACCTTCGATGTCAAACTTTCATTGAATAATTGACCACTGAGTGGAAATCTCTCGCTGGTGTTTACTTTACAAGGCAAAAAATAAACAAAGGCTACAGTAATGACCCGTGGCTTATTTGACTATCTGGCGACCTCGGTGAGACATTCCGACTTTTTACGTACAAAGGTTGACGTCGGGCTAGAACAACAGAGAGCAGCCTCATGGCTCACGGCACACACACACACCAACACACACACACACACACACACACACACACACACACACACACACACACACACACATAGCTCCCTTCCTTCTGTATAATACAGCGGATCAAAAAAAGGTGCCTAATCATAGGCTTAGGCCGACTGCAACATCTCGCCCAAATCTGTTCAACAGGGTAAGGGTAAATTACTGATGCCCGATGGCGAACACACGCAGGTAGTAGTTGTGTTGTGGGGGCGGATATATATTGGAGGGCTTTAAAGGACAAACACAAGTATACACCTAAATACATACTTCATTCGAACAGGTATGCCGAAGAGATTATCCTGCTGCATAAGGAGAAGTTCAGGTTGGGTCAAGTTGAGGGTGTGTGGGCGCTTTCTGTTTAACTTTGTTAATAGCACTACATCTCCAAGCTTAGGGGGTTGAGTCTACCACATGTTATGTGTATGTAAGGCTGGCTTACTGTCTTCCTCTCTGCCCTCCTAAACTGTATGTTTAAGAGAACAGAGAACCAAACAACACAACATAACCTTTTGCAAAGTGCAGTGCACTGAAGAATGATTTCATGTGTCCTAAATATCTGTGACTTTAAAAGACATCAATGCTGAGGCTAAGTGGATTGGTGCAGGAGTCACCCCAACACTCGGGTTTCAATCACAGCTCTCCAAATATTTATCCGTGACGATCGAACACGATCACACTCCTGCGTTGTCAGATGTCGCAATGGATTGTCACATTCAGTGCGGGCACATGATGGCAGCACTTCGATCCCATTCAATTCTCTCCATGGGGTCTCCATGGCGGGTTAACTGCTCTATCTCTAAGCACATGGCAGTGACACAACTAGTTCTTGGCCGTGTCAGTTCAAATCAAATGCGGAATGTTTACATCTGCTACCGTTGATTATACAGTAAATACGTTGTGAAATGAAACAAAAACACACCACAGTTAAATTTGTATTAGTATTGATTGATTCACATCGATATGAAAGGATTACATGACTAACAACTGGTGAAAAAGTAATATGAAAATATTTGTTCACTGAATTAGCGCATTCTGTCCCAAACAGTTGCGTTGCAGTTTATAAGTTTCAGTTTCGCTTTCAGTATTTCAACGTGAATGAGAGGGAGCACAAGAACTGAGCGTCTAGCAGCGATTATCATATAATAGACATATATGATGCATGTATATGTCTGTGGGCACGATCTCAAGCACGTGCAAAAGTTGTTGTTGTCCAATTTCAATCTAGTTTCGAGAGACACATGCGCGCCCAGTCCAATTCCCAGCGGAATCGAATCGTGTGTCCAGGGGTTTACATCGGAGTCCAGTCGGACTCAAGCTGGACACAATGAATCTAGTTCTGGGGAGTCACATGTGTCCAATATCCAATTTAAATCGGACTGAAATCGGAAATTGGACGCATGTGTCCACACTGTATGACGCAGCCAAATCGAAGCACATCCATGCGCGCGCTTGCAAACAAACACGCTCGCACGCACAAACACGCACGCATTTACACACGCATACTCACCTCCCCTAGAGCTGTCCTAACGATACCCTTTATTTGTCCCAAGGTAAACTTACTGAGTAACAGCACACTGTTGCTCAACGAGGCCATGAAAAGGGTAGAGCCGAAGAGTTTCACATAATCTAAACAAATCAAAGCAACCCAGGAAACTGACACTGAAATAATACCATGAGCACACACTGAGTAGGACATGCTACAGAATAAAATAGGGCAAAAACTGAGTTGAGTAGAGACAATTGCATTATTCATTATGTAACATAATTATCTGACAAGAAGAATGTATCGTTATGTGGAGGTCTAGCCTACTTGTTTATTTTTTGGTATGGCTACATTTATTCCTGGTCGGTGTATCAATTACGCTTTCAAACGAAGAAACAAAGATGGATGCTATATTTGTTGCAATTAATTGTTGTTGTTTTTTTACAGTTCGTTCTTGCCAAACATGAATGACGTTAAACATCTGTCTCAGTCATTCGGTTTTCCAGAAACGCAACTATCCATGTCAACGGTTCATGTCCATGGGCAACCATGGATAAATCGAAGAAATGCAAGCACACTTTGACACGCATTTATTCTGACGGCAACAGCACGATAAAACACAGGTAGTTTGTTATGTAAGTGTAATCCTAGACGTTACATTAACAAAAGCTTCGAGGTGATTTAAAAAGCAAGTGTTCTTTCATACGAAACTTTCCACGATAAAGCCCATCAGAGGCTTTGTGTTGCGGTCTAGACCAAGTGCTTTTTCCTATTCATAATTTCGCAGAGCGACAGTCATCGTAGGTCGTAAAGGGATTTGAGGGGTGGGGCGTCTTTCCACCCTTCACCAAAAAAAACTTTGCCCAACTTACACGGTTCATTGGTCTATGTCTACCATTTTCATTTTATTCCAACACGGTTTATCGATTACACTATATTTCCTTGTCTTCTCTCTATCGCACTCTCTTAACAGGCACACCGGTTTCCATCGTTTCCTAGCTAACTTCGTACCTTCCGTTCTATCTGCCTTATTTCTATGTGCAAGAACCATTACAACAAATCCGAAGCACTAGAATAAAACTTGCTCCAAAGCCCAACCAACATTTCCCAAAAAGCTAGCGAGGCCATTTAACCGACATAATTAAAATGCACATCCACACACGCACATATCACGGGTGCGGGTGCAGCACAGTTAGGCAGCAATGTTCTCCACGAAGGCTGAAGTTGATTTTTGTGCGGCCCCGCTCGTTCAAGGACACTGCAGTTTACTGTCATACAGAAAATAGCTTTCTGTTGCGACTGATACAGGGGTGCGCCCCGTCGGGTGACCGAGAGCGGCCGAAAAGACAAAAAACACCCATTCGCTTTACCTTTTTACTGTTTCTGTTGTTGTAGCCGTTGTATGGATTGATTCCAGTCCTTGGCGGGACGGAGAGCAGCATTTTTCTCAGCGCTATGTCCGGAGCGGCGAGTACTGCCAAGGCTGGCAGCTGACGTCAGCTCGGGAAGTTAAGCTTGGAATCAGGGGGGGCGCGATTCGAGTCCCGCCGCCGCCAGGGTTGCTGCCGAGCGGCCTGGGTCCTAGCGCCACGGCCAGGCAACGCGATAGTAAGGTAACCCACGAGTTTTCACTATCAAGAGTTGGACCAGTGGAAGGCTAGTGTGACCTAGTTGTGAAGCGTGCGCTTGAACTTATGAAGGACTATCACAAACGATGTTTACGTAAAACCCTTGCACAAGTCTCGAGACATTTGTTTGCAAATCTCTCTAATTTAGCCCAATGAAATACGTTTGCAAAAAAAGAGAGAAAAACAATAGGCTACGACATTTTCATTTCGGAATTATGACTCTCATGCGGTTTTTGTTTGGTTAATAGGCCTACTTCTCCAGGGAATTTTACCACTTCACAGTTTAAAATAATGCATTTTATCCCTTAATACACTGATGGAGTCTCCATCATGGAGATGGTCTTGATAATGAATTATTATTTGGTATACAGTACACAGTACATTTCAGGCCAACTTTCAGTAAGGGATATCCCCCAAATATCAACACCAGTCGAGGACCTAAGCTAATTGGGCTTTATGAACCCAGTAAGTTTGGACTCAATAAAACAATTTGAGATTTTGAGTCCCTATCTCCCTCTACTGGAGATGGAGAGGCTCAATTCCTTAGATGAATGTTTCAGGAGAGAATTATTAACACTGTCTTGTTTGTTTAATTTAATGTTTGAATGCGTAAACAATATTTGTTTTACAACACCCAGGAATTTCCATCTCATCTATAGACTGCACATGAAATGCAGTGCAGGGCCAGTTATAGCTGATTCTACAACTAAAAGGATTCTAAAACTATTTCTGTATTTCAAATAATATCTCAAATTGGATATTGTGAAAAGGCACGCAAACCACATTTCTCGTAATACTATTCTGCTTCCATATATCCTGCGGCAGGTTAAGACCATTTGAACAGTGCAACTGGCATTGCCAGTGGCTGTGAAACAGAATGACATTGTGTCGTCGCTCTGGTGACAGTAATATTGTTTGGACATCAACAGGCTGGTTGCCAGGCAACCCAGCCCCCTCTGTCTTGAGCGACTTGATTTGCAAATCTGCATCAGAGAGCTACTGTGAGTGTGAGTGTGTGTGTGTGTGTGTGTGTGTGTGTGTGTTTGTGTGTGTCTGTGTCTGTCTTTGTGTGTGTTCAATGAAATGTGTTTGTATGTGCAGACATGTTTGTATGTTGCAATACATTACAAACAAATTGTGTGTGAGAGAGAGAGTTTGTGTGTGTGTGTGTGTGTGTGTGTGTGTGAGAGAGAGCGAGAGAGAGAGAGAGAGAGAGAGAGAAAGAAAGGAGAGGGTGGACTGGGTGGGTTTGAGAGAAAAAGGGGGCTAGCTAATCCCATTCCTTTTGTTCCTCTTTCTAAACACAGACTACATTAGCCTGCACACTTCAAGGAATGAACTCCGGCGGGGCCTGAAAACCGCGCGGATAAAGCCACTTCCCGGTCACGCCGAGGTCAGACCACACAGTCCCAACTGTCTGTCCCAGTGACGGAGGTTCTGTTTGACAACCCACACGTGATAAAGTCCTTCCCTGCTCTCCATCTGCCCAGGGACGCCTCACTGGGGCCCTCCTGGCTCTTTGTCTAGGAGTGTGTGTGTGTGAGTGTGTATTTTATGTTGCAGCGTGATGCGATAACGTGTTTCCTCCGTCTCTCGCTTTTGCCCTCAGACAAACAGATCAATGACTCCAGTGTTTCCATGAATGTCACTATACTTTAGGTTTACGGTGCAGATCCATTCAAGCGATCTGAGCGACGCAATCAAATTCCATCACTTTGAGTGGGCGTGGTGTAGCGTGTGGAAATAGACTGGACTAGTGATTTTTCAAACCGTCAAAGACGAGAAAAATCGCTCCTCATTTGCATAAGTTTGAGCATGTTCGAATTTTCATCAGTCGCGTCGCTCAGATCGCTGGTCTACGTCACAATGGAGCTGGCTCCCGTTGAAATGCATGGGGTCGCCCAGATCGCTTGAATGGATCTGCACCGTTAGGGATTTCCTTAGGTGTTAATGCTGTAGGAGGATAGGATAGGATAAACTTGTATTAATCCCGTGCAGGAATTAAAATTGCCAAAGCAGCAGGGTAGTGGGAATAGGAATCAAGTATCTATATACATTGTCAGCAAAAATAAAATAAAAAATATGAATAAAATAAATAGATAAAATAAATAAAGTAGTAGTGCCTCTTGGAACTGCCATTGGAAGGACTAAACCCAATGGGTCAGCACCTACTAATACCCAGGAACTCAAATTCCTTTTTCATGTTTAATACGCAGACACCTCCGAACTGCCATCCTGGCACCAGGCATCACACTTTTATACAGTATGTGTTGTACTCATTGCATACCGTGTATTCAGAGACACACAGACATGTGTCAGTAGTTCTTCTATTTTTGCAGAGCTGCTAAAAAAGTTTGTAAACGCAGTAAATATGGCTCTTTAAAGGAAATATTTGCCGGCCATAAATACCACTTGGTGAAACTACGCTGCACTTGTCCCCCTCTATAATCATTAACGCCAGTTGCAGTGCAATGCAAACATTTTCTGTGCAGTTTTATGTTCCTCTGGTTGTTTTGCTGCGCACAGGAGGCGATACTGGACGGGAGGGTGTGAGAGCCGAGGAGTCCCGTTGCACGTACACTACTGCGTGGGGAATACTACTGCGTGGGGAACACTACTGCGTCGGGAACACTACTGCGTGGGGAACAGGAACACTACTGCGTGGGGAATACTACTGCGTGGGGAATACTACTGCGTGGGGAATACTACTGCGTGGGGTTGGGCAGCGCTGCTACATCAAAGACGGGGAGTTGGGGGAGGGGCGGGGGAGTCATTCTGAATGTCAGCCTAGGGTTCAAGGTCAACATGCACAGCGCATAGGAGGAGAAAGAAGAGGAGGAGGGGGTGGGTGGCCAGCCTGTGCCTGTGAAAGAGAGGGGGATGGAAGGGAAAGGAAAAGAAAGGAGGAAAGAGCGGGGACAGAAAAGAGAGAGAGAGAATAGAGAGAGAGAAAAGAGAGAGAGAGAGAGAATAGAGAGGGTGTGAGGGGGTTATTGACAAAGGGGGCTAGGCAGAAGGAGGGAAAACCCCTCCAAACTTTCTGTTTAAATTCCCGCTTCTTCATTTGTTTGCCACAAACATTTCAAGTATGTGTGGTCAAAATGACTTACAGACAACTGGAGTGGTACTGCAGATTTATTAACGATATCGGGAGCATTGTTACAAGCAATCCATGTTCATGAAATGTCCCACAACAATGCCCATCAGTCTCTG
>NC_137908.1:5154144-5271644 GCF_963457725.1 Sprattus sprattus | reverse complement strand
TTTGAGGATGCAGGTTGAACAATAAAATATATAGTATTTTTCTCATCCTATGATTATTGTGGTTGTTGAATCCAATTCATACAGAAACCTTCATGGATATTAAACTTTCTGTTCGGCTGACATTCAGCCTGACCCAACAATTAAAACTCATTTTTTTTAACTGTAATAATGACCCTTATTATACGCTAATGATAATACCAAGTTCAGAATGATTTCAATTCCACAAGATGCCACAGGATGGCGGGGAAAAGATGGGGGAAAAACCCAAGAGTGTCAAGATATTTTTTGAGGATATAATGCTGCAGATATTGAATTTGAACAGACATACAGCATCAACTGTGCTGAAACCATGTGGCCCGTCTAGATATACACGTCTGTGTGACACTCCCCACAGTGTGCTCACAGGAAAGGTGTGAAGGTCAAATTATCATAATGTAAAACAGGAAAGAACAGAATGCACTGCAAAATGGCTTGTGTATATTAGGGTGATATTATTCTTTATTCTCAGATATGGGTCTATAATTTAGGTTTCAGAAAAAGATATCAGACAGATACAGTTTAATTTGTAAGATCTGAGTTTGGTAATGTTTATGGAACAGTTTAATGAGGATGTCCCAAGGCTAGAACGAATGCTGAAGAACACATGTGATTCCCATCTAGCACAGAATGGTCCTTTAATGGGCCAAAATGTTACCTTTTAGAAATGATCATGAACGTCATATAATAGTTAATTTGACAGTATGAGATGTTAACCCACGCCCTGCAGTACTACAGCTGGGTTCAGGTTTCGGAACCACTGCAGGTTAAGTAAGGGATAATGTATAGAACGCAGGTCATTGTCGGGAAAATAAGCCCCGACAGGGCGAACAGCACCCCGACGCGAAAGCGGAGGGGTGTTGCTTCACCCTGAAGGGGCTTATTTTCCCGACAATGACCGGCGTTCTATACATTATCCCGCTTATTATACGGTTACAACTAAAACAAACAAATTACTTAACACCGTGTGTCTTTTTACAATGCATTTGTTACTATACGTAGTGTTTAAAAGGAGAGAAATAGTTCGCCAAAGACGTTGAACTTCAAAGACAGTTGAACATTCTTTAGAACACAGCTGCTCAACCGTCCGCTGAAACTCCATTGATAAGTTATCGTACTACTTGCGGAGTGCTACGAAAGACGTGAATTAGAGGCAAAAAGGCCACTTTCCTTGACAGCGGTCATTAAGTCCATAGCAACGGTCAGTTATCGGAAAATAGTTGACCGCAGAACGTTGGGAAGCCCCATTCAAGTGAATGGAGCATTCTACAGCATTAAGAAGAGCCGTGTAATAATGAAAGATAGTATCTTTGGAAGTAGAACTGACGACGGGTGATGTTAAATTCATTGAACTTTCATTTAATCTGAAAAGAAACGTAACAATCTTAAGCCTGCTTTACCTGCAACATAAAACATTCGATCCTCCCCCCCCCCCCCCCCCCCCCCCCCCAAAAAAAAAGAAAACCCAACCTTTTCCATCGAATTGCACTAAAACTGAAATTGGGATTGACATCTGACCCCCAAAACAGCATCTTGGGATAACCCGGCCTCGTAAAGGGAAAACCCTTATCAATCAGAGTACCCCTCTTCACCCAATCAATCTCGGCCGCCACGCGTGATCTATGAGCGCGGTGCGCTGAGGAGCCATCTGAACCGACCTGACCCCTGCCACCCTCCAAGGCTTGATGACTTTTAGAGTTATGGCTGGCACAATAAATAAGTCTGGCGCCAATACACGCCTGATTTACATACTTTTATGAGATTGGTTGGTTGGCCCTGACCTTGAGGGGGTTGGAGTTGCCTGTCCGTGATTGGCTGTGGCGGTGATAACACAATCAGCAATGCGATGTTGGTTTATAAGGGTACAGGGAGCAGAGGGACTACCTCGGAGATGGGTTTTTTTTAAGGAATCTGATTCAATACATATTTACATTTATTCATCAGGCACACCTACTAGTGCCCATGGTCCTTTTGCATAACCAATCCTTTAATCTGGGCGGTGAGAATGGTGCTGTAGAAAGCCATGAGAAAGCCATGAGAAAGTATGCATCCATTTCGAGCAGGAGGAGAGGCTGGTGCTGTAGGAGGCCATGAGAAAGCATGCATCCAGTACTGCAGGAGGTGATGGTAGTGCTGTAGGAAGCCATGAGAAGGCATGCATCCAGAACGAGCAGGAGGTGAGGGTGGTGCTGTAGGAGGCCATGAGAAAGCATGCATCCAGTACTGCAGGAGGTGATGGTAGTGCTGTAGGAAGCCATGAGAAAGCATGCATCCAGAACGAGCAGGAGGAGAGGGTAGTGAGAATGCATGCATCCAGAGGTGAGGGTGGTGCTGTAGGAAGCCATGAGAAAGTATGCATGCAGGAGGTGATGGTAGTGCTGTAGGAAGCCATGAGAAAGCATGCATCCAGTACTGCAGGAGGAGAGGGTGGTGCTGTAGGAGGCCATGAGAAAGCTTGCATCCAGAACGAGCAGATCACACAGAACCTGCTGTTCCCATGGGGGCAGCCGGAGGACATGTGGAAACATGGAGAGCATTTTTTTTATCTCTCTCTAAGAACTTCTCTTTCAAACAGTTCAGCAGGGTGTTTATCTTGGGGGCCTGTCCTAACTGGCTTTTGATAGTGTAAAGGTAGTATAAACGTGACCAAACAGGTTTTTGCCTACGTTATGTTCGAACTTGGTTGAACTCATGCATACGTGCAGATGTAATGTATAGTACAATCAGTATGAACACATGCAAACAAATGCAGGTGAGCCTGCACACAGTCACTGAACACTGAAGATGTCTCTCATGTCACTTAGAGTAGTGTCGTTTCATAATGTACACCGTCACTGAACACTGAAGATGTCTCTCATGTCACTTAGAGTAGTGTCGTTTCATAATGTACACCGTCACTGAACACTGAAGATGTCTCTCATGTCACTTAGAGTAGTGTCGTTTCATAATGTACACCGTCACTGAGCACTGAAGATGTCTCTCATGTCACTTAGAGTAGTGTCGTTTCATAATGTACACCGTCACTGAGCAATGAAGATGTCTCTCATGTCACTTAGAGTAGTGTCGTTTGATAATGTAACTGCACACAGTCACTGAACACTGAAGATGTCTCTCATGTCACTTAGAGTAGTGTCGTTTCATAATGTACACCGTCACTGAACACTGAAGATGTCTCTCATGTCACTTAGAGTAGTGTCGTTTGATAATGTAACTGCACACCGTCACTGAACACTGAAGATGTCTCTCATATCACTTAGAGTAGTGTCGTTTCATAATGTACACCGTAACTGAACACTGAAGATGTCTCTCATATCACTTAGAGTAGTGTCGTTTCATAATGTAACTGCACACAGTCACTGAACACTGAAGATGTCTCTCATGTCACTTAGAGTAGTGTCGTTTCATAATGGACACCGTAACTGAACACTGAAGATGTCTCTCATATCACTTAGAGTGGTGTCGTTTCATAATGGACACCGTAACTGAACACTGAAGATGTCTCTCATGTCACTTAGAGTAGTGTCGTTTGATAATGGACACCGTAACTGAACACTGAAGATGTCTCTCATGTCAGTCAGAGTAGTGTTGTTTCATAATGTAACTGCACACCGCCACTGAACATTGAGGATGTCTCTCACGACACTCAGAGTAGTGTCGTTTGATAATGTAACTGAAATATCTCTGCATTACTCTGATGTTACAAAAACACTGGCCTGCCATACTTATAAGGGGAAGAGTTTGGTAAGGCTTCAGAAACACATTTGAGACAAACACTGAAACTCACTTATATTTAGGCATGTTTACAAAGAGATTTTTTTTTTAGTTTTTGCTATCCAAGGTCATCATACATCCGACGTCTTACATAATAGAAAAGACAGCTGGTGATCTCATAAATGTGACTTTGTTGGGACTAAAACAACCTTAATCCTCTGGTGTCTTGCTGGCTGGCTCGTATAGCCTGTAGACATTTTTAATCTTGACTTCTGTTGTTCAAGTGTTCTCAAAACTCACACTTCATGGAGAATATTAATCTACACTTCACTTTCTATATGTGAATAACATTATAGGAATCAACATTGATATAGGATAGCAGAGATGTGGAAAAAACAGAGAAATGATGCTTAAGTGAAAGAAACAATGCCCAAACCATTGCCAATTAAAAGTATTTTCTTTGCCAAACATGTACTTTGTTGAAACTTGGAAGGTTCCTGCCTATTATATATTTCAATAATATTTTTGTATTAGTTCTTTTTAATTTTCTCAGTAAAGTGGCATAAATGTCAGGATTTGTTTTAAGAAGCAAACCTGAACCTAAAATGAACCCAGGATTTAATGTTTTTTAATTAGTGTTACTGCCCCCTGCCCCCCTGCAGACGATGTAGTGGCCATGCTTGGCCTGCAGGGCAACAGTGGGGATGACGAGCCAAGGTTGATTGACTGATTACCAACACCTCAGCGACGGCGCTACACCGGGGCTAAGGGGTGCTATAGCCCCGGCAAAAAAATGTGTAGCCCCAGTTAAGCCCCTCTAGCATTTAAGCACTGTTTTGCAAATGTCGAGGATGATTTGAGAAATGTACCAAGGCGACTGAGAAAAACTATAAAGGTTCATACGTAACGTATGCATTCTGTTCCAATACAATCCATGCTTGCGTGTTTGTACTGCGCCTGTACCCCGTTTGCCCTGTGCTGTGTGTGTGTGTGTGAGAGAGAGAGAGGGGACAAGAGGGGGGAGTAGGCCGTAAGGTGAACACTGTTTTCGTTTCAACCCGTTCCACTGTCTGGCATCTACACAATCTTTAGCTCATAAAAAAGAACGAGTCCTGCTAACCTACCAAAAAAAAGTTCGTCGCTGAAGTTCCAGTCGATTGTCGATACGTCTTTGTTTTATGCAGAACTAGAGTCTTCAGAGCGTAATACGATTCTGGATGTCCAGAAGATCCAGAAGATCATGGACTCATTTGCACTTAACCACAGCAACAGACGCATTGTCCTAGCCTACTGTAAAACAACTATGGTGATTTTTTTTTGTTTGTTTTTAATCATTCAAACAAGCTGTTCGCTTGTAGCCTATGTTATGAGTTTTACTATTAATGTAATGTAAGTTATGATGTTGTGATCCGAGACAATATTGTCAATGCATAGTTGTTTGTTTTCATTTATTATGCATATGGAATAAATACTTGTTGCATGTTGGATGTATTGTCTGGTTATGGGCAGGCGCATGGTCGCTGTCCGGAGCTGAACCTTTGCACGCACGTGAAACATTTCCGCCATTGCCGCTTGTATTACATTCTCGTGCTGTGTATCATAGCTGCTTTTATTGGGGGAAAAAAACAAGAACCTCTTAATAAAGTAAGTGACGTCATGAAAATAAATTATTTTCTTAGCTACCCCACGTATCGGTCAAGCCCCCCCTTAGCACCGGGAGAGAAAAAATCCTGCCGCCGTGCATGCAACACCTGGAGGGCACCTGTCGGTCTGTCTCAAGCTCTCAGACGTTAAACCCCCTTGACACGTTGTTTTATGCGTTATATCTTGAATGGACTTAATAGATCCCCGTTTTTTTTTTAAGATAATCATTTTGTCTGCCTCCAATGTTTATGTTGCGGTCAAAAGCCGGCCGTAACAATCAGGATTTATTATACACAAAATCAAGAACTGAGAATTACTAGCATCTGTAAGACAAGATGTGTGTGTGTGTGTGTGTGTGTGTGCGTCTTCTCTGTATGTGTGTGTGTTTGACAGTGTGTGTGTGTGTGTGAGTGTGTGTGTGTGTGTGTGTGTGTGACTCTGTGTGTGTGTGTGTGTGTGTGTGCGTGTGCATGCGTGTATGTGTGTGTGTGTGTGTGTGTGTGTGTGTTGTCAAAGAAGCTTCTGATGATCACTACATGGTTACCAGGATGGAGTAGTAGTACGCCGTATGACTGGCTTGTGTGTCTCCAACCAAACTGCCCTTAAGTGCTGGCAGGAAGTATTACCAAGAAAGTAGGCGGAGAACGAAAAAAACAAAGAGCATTCTGAAAGTCTGGATTGATGAGGTCATCCATCTGGTTATTGAGGGAGAGGCTGGGTTCTGTCAACCAGTGCTGTTGTAGAGGGTGACGCAACTCTATGACCTGCCAAGTGTGTGTGTGTGTGTGTGTGTGTGTGTGTGTGTGAATCAGTTTGTGCTACACCCTTTTTGAGGTTGTGAGCATGCAGCTGTTGTGCATATATGTGTGGTTTGAAAAGTATATGGTGGTATTTTCGGCATATGGTGGTATGTCTGTGTGCAAGCCTCTGTGTGTGTGATTGTATGCGTGTGTGTGTGTGTGTGTGTGTGTGTGTGTGTGTGTGTGTGATTGTATGCGTGTGTGTATGCGCCTTTTCAAGCACGTCTGTGCATGTATATATGTCTGATCCATCCCATTTCACGCTTCTAACATGCGCGTGTGTGTATGTGTGTGTGCGAGTTTATGTGTGTGTGTGTGTGTGTGTGTGTGTGTGTGTGTGTGTGTGTGTGTGTGTGTGTGTGTGTGTGTGTGTGTGTGCATGGCTGTGGCTATGGTCTATGGCTGTGCCTATTTCTCCTGTTGATTCTGTGCTGTGTATTTGCTCAATGAACATGTCCACAAGGTGTGCTCTGTTTGGAGAGATGTGGGTTTGCAAACATGGATCTTTAAAAAAAAAAAAAAAAAAAACAGTAGTCATACACATACTGGTTTTTAAACAAACATTGCATAACACACACTGAATTGCCAGTGATATCAAATGTGGGTCATGCCATTTCTACAGCTGTGAGTGGGAAAATACATGTCTGTTGCTGTGGCTGGATTAGGCTGATTCAGCCATCCACACAGCACTGGTCCTGGCCCATGGGACGGCAGTAAGAGGTCATAAGTCCATCACCTGTTACTGTGATTATGGGATTTAGACCTGTCTCTCCCACACTCTGCACACTTAGCTCGCGGCATTGCCCTTTCTCAGGCTATTGCTTTCTCTTTTCCTCTACGCTGTTCTTGGTTATTCTCTCTGCTTGATTTTTTTTCTTTGCCACCCAGTACTGCACACAGCTGTGTCTGCATGGCCACGGCTGGATTGTGCACAGATGCAGGGGCTTGGACTGGGGCCAGACGCTCTGCCTGAAAACAGGAATTTGAGAACACACTTTGTGGTCTGTCTGCTGAGCACTCTCTCCCTCTCTCTCACTCACTCACTCACTCACTGACATATGCAAAAAGCATATACACAAATCACTGTGTACTTGGTGTTCATTTGTATAGAGTCTAATGTACGCATAGTCATTGCTGGGTCCTATTTCTCGTGGTCTCTTCAACACATCAGAATGTCGTGGTTGAAGAACAAATCTCTCGGCCAGCTCCTGTGAATTATGAGCTCTTTTACTACTCCATGTAACTCACTCTGAGATCATGGCCTGGGTTTGAGGACGTCGACAGAGCAACAGCGCGCCAGGCTGAAGGGGGTCGGCTCGTCTGTCCCGCCCACCTGTGTAGCGCCAAAACTACGCTGCTGCTGCTGCTGGCGCATGACGCACGCCAGTACGCCAGACGAGCCCCGTGCTCATGGAGACGGCGACAACAAACAACCCAAGAGAATGTCTTAAACCTATTCTCTTAACGTGAGAGGACTGAGATCTCGGAGGGAATTGTCAGGGGTTGCATAAGAAACTAGCAAAAACGAGGCCAAATGAGATGTCAAATAAATAAATTAGACTTTTATCTGATTTGTGCTCTCATGTTTTCCCTGAACAGATCTGTGGTTGGATGTGATGCTATTGGTTTCCATGGGGGTTTATTAAATAAAACAACCCGGGAAACCAAAATGAACCAGAACCATATGTTTTGAGAAAACTTTGAAATTATTATCATAGTGGCTAATTGTTGCGTATTAGAAACCCACTAACGCTGTTAGCCATGAGGGGCTATTTGGAATCATTTGTATCAAAGCTTGTGAGCTTCCACCTTGTTCGGGAAAAAAAGGCCAACTGTGGGTTAGGCTCCTCGTTCAACCAAAATCAAAACACCTGTCTTTTAGGGTGAAGACGTCGTCAATGAGATTGCCATCCATAATAGCTAAACAACGAGCTGAATGATTCTTCCAAAAGGTTTTCCATCATCTATGTTCCAAGATCGCACACAGGGAAGTAGGCTAGTTGTCCGCTGCCGGATCTACTGACAATCTCTTAGGACTCGTAATAGACGAAGAAATGTGCTCGATGAATGTGCTGTCTGTTTTTTTTTTTTTTTTTTTTAAGTCAAACTCATTAGGACATCTTAGAACCCTGTACTATCTACGAACGTCTAAATAGGAATCGATACTACGGTCCACAGCTGTTGTACGACACTTTCAAAAGCGTCGTTGTAAGGTGTGTAATGTAATCTGACAGCGCCATCTTGAGCATGACGGTGGCCGCGCGAGTAAGCGAGAGCCCTTACTTATCGAGGTCGCATGTCTACATGTGCAATTTGTTCCTTCTGCCGAATTCCTTTTCTCAGCCCAGTTGGGTGGGGTTGGTGGGAGGCTGTCGTAGTTTCAAATATCTAGGTTATTCCAAGACTAACAACAAGCCTGTGGTTGCACTTCTGATAAATTAAACTCGAGAAGGGCTGGAAACGTGGAAGTGCTGTCCCCGATGTAGACGTTTTAATTGAAAACAAAGCTTCAAAGGTTACCTTTGAAGTGGCAAATACGGAAATAGCCTTCAGAGTGATACAGGACTCACGTCTTCCCAGGAGAGACCATCAAAGGCCTGAAAACAGTGTCCCATAGAGAAGTCTGTGTCATCGGCAAAGAAGAGTTTTTGTGGCGACGCTCAGGACCAAAGACCAGACAATCTCTCTGGTGTAGACTTTGTAAGAGACATTATATCTCCTCAGGAGTAAACCAGACCTCTGGTTTGTGGGAACCACAGAGGATGGCTCCGGGACAAAAATAAGAAAAGGAGACCACTTTCTCATTTGGCTAGCTCATCAACCCAAGGAACAAGAGATTTGACGGGCCATGTGACCTTACATTTTGTGTTTAAATTTTAGCTTTTATTTCAGTTATGTTACACGCTTCTCACTGCTGCACCACTGATATGTCTGATATGACTGATATGCATGTGTCACTTACGCCGTGAAAGGATTATTGTGGATATAGGAACATGAGGATATCATTGATATAATTTTGTGTACCTGAAATCCTCCTTTTTTTCTTTTTGTGATTAGCACAATCCTAATTTTTACATTAAATTAGCAGTTGATACAGTTAACCAGTATAAACAATACATATTGTATATTTACCCACTGAGTAGAACATTATATTCTCCTTGCACGTGTGCTTTGTACTGCACCTATAGTTTCATACTGATATAGTGCTGTAAAGTTGCTTTATTTGCTGCTGCTTTACACTGTGCAATGGTGGCACCAGCTTGCTTATGTTAGAAATTGGTGGTTATTTAATGCCATCTAGTGGACACTTACATATATGCATTGCATTCCTCTTACCAGAAGACTTTCGCCAGCTTATGATTACAAGATTCACCAGCATTAACTTTAATATCTAACAATCTATGTTCATGTTTCTTTGACATTATTTTTCTTGACAAGTTTTTGTTAACATTTCACATAACTTCAGAAAAGTATTGAATATTAACATTTGTCATACAAATGTTTTATGTTTTTCAATGTCATAATTGTCATGATAATTTGTTTGTAGAACACCTGAAAGTGCACAGTGCTGCCGATCAGAAATTAAGATATTGTCCAACAACATGTTTTTCTCTGTGGTGGAAGCAATGTGAAACCTCTAGACTGGAACAACTCAAAGATTGGTTTCCTTATAAAGGCCATGGGGTCAATATTAATATCCCCACGTACAACAATTGCACTATCAGCAGTAACATGTAGCAAAGAGTCCAACAGGTGACAGAGATTTGGCATTAATGGAGTTGTGTTATAGTCTGGTGGTCTCTAAATCACAGCAATTAGTACCTGAACTGGGGGCACACCTTTTAATACTAGGAATTCAAGGTCACTCACACCCTGTATGTATTGCATGTGATGGGCTTGAACATGGCTTTCTCTAACACAGCAACTCCTCCACCATTTATATTGGACAGATGAGAATAAGTTGAATATGAGACATGCCTGTTGCGCTCATATGATTTCATTCTGAAGTAGTAAAACTCTGCTGACTCCTCTCTCTGTCTCATGCACACTGCTATAAACTCTGATGTATATGGTCTGTTTTGTATTTGTTCGCCATTTCGGACATACAACCATTCTCTGACTTAGGAATTAAAGGGAGGCTTAAAGGAAAGATCATTATAAGACTTGTGCAACAGCCTCTTGAACACTGACCTCTATTTTTTTATATGCCTGCATGATCTGTTTCATCACAATCAGATGTATTGGATTGAGACGTGTCAGTCACAACCTTTTCAGATCTCATGTTCAGCTTTAGGAATAGGCCCTATTTGATAAAATGTACATTATTCAGAAATATACAAATGCATTCCATGCCCTTAATAAATATTTGTTGTAGCCATTCATCCTTCGGTTTACGTTTCATCACTAACACACTGGACGTTGTTAATGAAGTGACACAGTTTAAGTATTCCTCATAGCTTAATCTGCATTATGTGAGTATCTTAGGGATTCTTTGAAATGATGTTGTGTTTATATTAAGCAATTCCCATACAGGGAGCGCTAGTGACCGGAGGTGCGCGCACCGAGCAGTGTTCTATTGCCCCCGCATTGGGTAAGTGCCCCACTAGGAATCACCTCAGTAGGGGAGAAAACTGTTCTTTCGACCCTCCACTGACAAACACCATGTTCCCTAAGGCTATTGGGAATAAACCATACAGAAAAACATCTACGGAAAAGTCGACTGTGACATACTACTGACAGTTGACATACTACTGGCATGAAAAAACCCTTCCAGGCCGATAATATTCAAACTGCTGCTATGGAATCGGTAGCAATACTGCACTAACTATAGTTCTGATTCTGTAGCCGATGCCAATAATAAAATAAGCCTACTTTAGCTAGTTGTATATGTAGGAGCCATTGGGGTTGATGGTTTAACCTTGTTTGGGATACTAGATTACCTTAATTGGGCTCACACAGAATAGGTGGAAAACTAGTCATGTAGTGAAGTAGACAGACACAGTTGTATCACACATGCAGTCAGACAACATAAACTATGGGAATCATCAGTATTTACTGGACGCAAAACTGAGGTGATTGTCTACACATCAAAATTCTGAACTTTGTAATGCACAGAAATTGATTCACACTTTCATTAAACCTGGACTGGACGATGAAAAACACTAAAAACATTGAATTTGTGAGTCTTTCATTGGCCATCTCTGTGTGGCGCTGGCTCGTTCTTGCTTCAAACGCTCCACCATCATCCCAGTCCCTAAGAAACATTCCATCACTGGACTTAATGACTACGGGCCTGTCGCCCTGACGTCTGTGGTCATGAAATCCTTTGAAAGACTGGTGTTGACCCATCTAAAGGGCATCACAGGCCCCCTGCTGGACCCTCTACCCAGTGGATGATGCAGTCAACATGGGGCTGCACTACATCCTGCAACACCTTGATTCCCCAGGGACCTATGCAAGGATGCTCTTTGTAGACTTCAGCTCGGCTTTTAACACCATCATCCCAGAAGTCCTCCTCACCAAACTCACCCAGCTCACTGTGCCCGCCTCGGCCTGTCAGTGGATTTCAAACTTCCTGATAGACAGGAAGCAGCAGGTGAGGCTTGGTGAAATCACATCCAGCAGACTGTCAGTCAGCACTGTTGCACGTCAGGGATGCGTGCTCTCCCCGCTGCTCTCCTTCCTCTACACTAACGACAGCACCACAGGAGAACCATGTGTTCAACTCCACTTCTTTTTTACTATTTGTTGTGTTTACAGTTCACAGCTCCTGTATATAGCCATTGTGTAGATTTCTTAGACCAGTGTGCTGTATATTTCGTATACACTGAGACCCACTTAACCCTGAGTCAACTTCCTTGTTTGTGCAAACTTACTTGGCCAATAAACATGATTCTGATTCGGAGGTGAAAGCTTGCTCTCTGTTGATGTGACATACTGATACTGTAGTGTACAGGGGGATTGTGTGCTTCCCTGCATGTGTGTGTGTGGTGATGTAGATGGTCCCATGATGCAGTGTGAGTGTTAATACGCAGTGAGTACTTTAATATTTTGCTGTTATACACCCATACGCTCTGTGGATTGGTTGCTAACAGAGAGAGCTAGTCCAAAGCTCCGTCCTCCGTTTGCTCACACACCCTCCAAAAATAGACCATACTTTACTGTTTAATCACCGTGTTATGTAGAGAATTATTTGTCTGTGGTTTCATGTGGATAAGACACAAGCCCCAGACAGGGATCTGATCAAGTGCAGTGCACTGGTGATGATATGATACGATGGATCATACAATGGTTGGATCATGCAATTAGTGAGAATTCATAGATACATTTGCAATATCCAGTTCAACAGCACTGCACTGAATGAATGGAAGTAGACGCCTTTCGGGCGATTATAAAATCAATCAAACAAATCAATTTAAAAATACGTAAAGTAGCAGAAAGTCTTTATTCCATTGGACTTCAAGCTATGGAGTAATTTGCAAGCATATGTAGCATTTCTGACAGCAATATTATAAACGTGTTTGTACAAAATATCTTTATTCATTAAAACCATCTAAAACCTTAAAATGGCTTACAAAATGCATTTACACGTCTTGTTTTATTGTTGCAGTCCCCTCACATGAAATACATAATATCCCTTGTACGTTGCTTTGAACAAAAGCGTTTGCTAAATTACTAAATGTAAATATTCAATTGCACAGCACTATGAAATTAAAAAAAAAAAATTTAACTTAAAAATGACTTACGTAACCTATGTAAGACATTCTGTATGTAACACTACCAGTCGCATTAACAGTGCCACATATCTTTATTCAGTAAAACCATCTTAAGCCTTGAAAAATATATACATACTGTATGTAACATTACCAGTCACATTAACTATACCATATATCTTTATCCAGTAAAACCACCTTAAGGCTTAAAAAAAGGGACATAATACATCCCTTGTACAAAAGCGTCTGCTAAATGACTAAATGTAAGTGTAAATATTCAATTGCACAGCACTGAAAGAATGCTCCAACAAATACAACCACACATCAGAGACCCCCAAACCTTTAATTGAAACATTACAAAATCCCCCCCCCCCCCCCCCCACTTCCATAAAGGTCCAGAGTAGTACTTCCCCCAAAAGCCCCCCAAAGGTATGCTAATAATACAATTTAAATTCAAATGAAATAATCAAAGCGATTCAATAATCTAATTTTAATAATAATAATTACAACTTTCAAAACTATTGTTATATTTATATATTTGTATATTGTTAAAATATATGCACCACCAAAGGCAATTTCCAGGCCCTTCAAAACAAAACATTTGTAGCATTTCATAAACATCTGCATTTGCTTGTGGCAGCGAGGACACATAGACACTAGGGACTGCCATGCTTGTGCTGGGACTGCCATGCTAGAGTTTAAAGCAGCAATTCGCCTTGTTCACACGCGCAGCCATTATGAAACGAAAACGAGGCTTGGTTAGGTAACCCAAACAGAAGTCATTCTGTACGATACAAACAGTAATGATGGACTGAAAATGGAGCACATACAGTATCTTCTGCCCTTGCCCCTACTAACTCTGGCAATAATAGATTCTTTTTTGCAACTCATGATTATTTACTTGGCTAGCTAGCAAATGGCAGATAAGCTATACTGTCAGAATTGATAGCACGAAAAAGTC
Organism: Sprattus sprattus; assembly: GCF_963457725.1. Classification (NCBI taxonomy): domain Eukaryota; kingdom Metazoa; phylum Chordata; class Actinopteri; order Clupeiformes; family Clupeidae; genus Sprattus; species Sprattus sprattus. Next base: position 5,257,779 of record NC_137908.1, on the reverse strand, counting down.
TAACCGGGATGATCTTCTAAATAAACATGGACCACATATCTTCTGCCCTTGCCCCTTATAACCGCGGCATTAATAGATCATTTTTTGCAACTCACCGTCAGCATCATGTTTATTTACTTGGCTAGCTAGCAAATGGCAGCCAAGTTATATTGTCAGAATTGCTAGCATGAATAAGTCAACTTTGTGTAAAATGACAGGTGATTCATGGCATCTTTTTTCTCTAACCAGATTGATCTTGTAAATAACAATTATTTTGCAGTGAGAAAGAGAGAGAGTGACAGGGCAAGTGTGAGAGCGAGGGCATTTCCCTCCATGAGAAAGAATGAAATCCCCTACATCAGGGGTTTTCAACAGGGGGTCCGTGGCCCCCTGGTGGTCCGCGACGGCATTGCAGGTGGTCCGCGAAATGAGCCTATGTTGAATAGTTCACCATTGATTTTATTTATATAAATTCGCTTTGATATTTCAACACATGTCCAGAGTACACTGACAAGTGCTATAGGCGGAATATCTGTATAGGGGGAGGGGGCGTGGCGGTGGCCAGCAATGTACCCTGATCATTTCACATACTTTAGTGTTACAGGCAGAATATCTGGGCAGGGGGAGGGGGCGTGGCGGTTACAAACACGCACGCGCTTGCAGGCAACTCAGTGGGCCGCAAAATACTTTCTAGTCAGAATGGTGGTCCCTGGGACAAAAAAAGTTGAAAACCCCTGCCCTACATTGTCAAGGTAGCTAAGTTAGATGCTACAAATGGGAGGAATTTAACGAGATGTTAGTGGCTTAACCTAGCCTAGCGAAACCTGTTGAAATTCACAAAGGCAAACATACATAATGCGGTAATATGCCTACGGACCCTGGTATGGCAATAGCACAGAGGCCATTCTCCATATTAAACGTCATTGTAGCGCCCCAATTCTTTAAGCTGTTATTTTAAGGTTAAATTGCCAATCCTTACCCTTACCCTGTAGTACAATTGCTAAATACTATAACTTAAAGGCATAAGAGTTCCATATGTTTGCAGGTGTTTATCTTTCCTTCACATGACCATATGCTATCAGAATGAATTTGGGGATGGTACCAAAACTAGTTCCCTATAAAACCATACCTCAAAAAGTGTCAAATTGTTGCATAGTGTTACTTTAACATAAAACTTTTAACAGACTCAGATTCAGAGACATAGGCAGAGTCAGGTCCAAGGGGATGTTCATGGTCCTTGTCTTGGTCCTGGTCCTGGTCCTGGTCCTGGTCCTGGTCTTGGTCTTGGTCTTGGTCTTGGTCTTGGTCTTGGTCTTGGTCTTGGTCTTGGTCTTGGTCTTGGTCTTGGTCCTGGTCCTGGTCCTGGTCCTGGTCCTGGTCCTGGTCCTGGTCTTTGTCTTGGTCTTGGTCAATGTTCAAAACTTGGGCAGATGCTGATGAGAAAAAAAAAAACATATGTTAAATGAAGATTTGATTCACACCATGAACTAAAATGCACATTGCACACTCAAAATCACAATCCTGCACTTTACTTTCTCCTCTCATCTCTGCTTTTACTAAAAACTGACAAGCACTTTCTCATCTTATAATCAGATAGGCATTTGCATTAAGAAGACAAACGGACACTAGTTTGTACATATAATGGTCACTACATAAAGCAAGGCATCACATTTTTCCCCTGATTATAAACATCTCAAGCTTAAATATCCGAAATTAACAAATACACAAAGACCAGTGTCTAGAATTGCAAGTATTTCAGATTTTTACAAGTTGTGACAAATGTACTCACGGTCTGCCTTCTTGGAGTCTGTCAAGTCTAAAAGATGGAGAATATTTACATTAACATACTTAAGCATCATCAACGACAGAAAGCAGACACATAGCATTTTACATGATAGTGGAAATTGCATAAATTATGATGTAAAGGCAACTCACTTTTCTTGTTCTTCATAACCACAGCAACCACAGCAATCACTACTACCATAATTACAAGAGCTGCAATCACACATCCAGTAATGCCTACAAAATATGTTCCTATAGGAAAAATAAGGCTGTCAGATATAACAAAATTGTGTCTTTCACAAACAAATTAAATTATCACCTTTGACCTCTGTTACTGCTATGATTGTATTTTTCTTTTTACGTAAATGCCTCTAGACCAGACCTGGCTGTCCCTGACCGGCCCGCGAGTCAATGGTAAATTAGGAACCAAACGTTAAACAATAAAAAATACTATTAATTTGTATACTTATACTATTGTATACTTGTATACTTATACTATTGCATTGCAAGCTTGCTCTCGTGTGTTTGTGTGACATGTGTATTGGTATAAAAGACTGGCCCCCCCAAGAAATAATGTCCCTGATTGTTCCCTCAAGTTCCTCTGATATGAATTAATTATAAGATGTTGGTATTGGAATAGGCTATGAGAATGATATGGCTGGTTTTGAAATGTTAAAACACTAACTTTAAAAAAATGTCAACAGTTCTCAGTAGCTGATGAGTTGTGTGTGGTCTCTGACCAATCTTACCCTCTTCCTCAGTCAGGGTGACGAGTGTTGGTTCTCCACTTATGTGTTCCACCTCACAGGTGTACTGACTTCTCTTTCTCTCCTCAGGTGACACCATGAGCTCAGCTCTCTTCTGGAAGGTTCCATCCCCATTGGGCAGTGTCTCTCCCATAATCACATCCTTCTGCATGTTCCATCCATCTCTCCTCCAGGTGATTTTCACCGTAGCTGGATAGAACCCTGTGGCGTGGCACACCACCGTAGAAGATGACTTCTTCTGGATCAAAGACACTTTAGGGGGGACTGAGGGAAGAAGGAAAGGAGATAGAAAACAAAACAATTTAAAGACATAGCAGACATGAAAAATGGGAGCAGTTATGCATTGTGAAGTACAAAGAGGAGAGGCAGAGAGAGAGGTCATGTTTAACTTTAAGCATGTCAAGTAATGTCTTCTTTTAACCTTCAACATGTCAAGTAATGTCTTCTTTTAACCTTCAACATGTAAAGTAATGTCTATGGCCACCCAAATAAACAATCTCAATGAGACTCATGTATGACAGAAGCAAAACATGTCAAGGTTCTACACATAATGTTTTTTCATGAGGTCCTACACTACCACAGGAATGCAGCCCGCTGTAGGGCCTCTGCTGTTATCAGTGTTGTGTGAGCTGCCGTACCTTTCCTTCTGAGAGTACTGCTCCCATACTCAACATACTTCTTCAGCCAATCACGGCAATCCTGGGTGAAGTACTCTTCCCTGCCATTATACATGGACTCATAGGTGTCCCATTTGTGTCTGGTCACGGTTGCTTGTGGTTGAGCATCCACCCATCTAATTCTGTTCAGATCCAGTGAGATGAAGTCCTTTCCATTATAACCATAGTTCTCCCAGCCACTGGTTACATCAGTCGCATCATCCCACTCACAGCCATAATTTCTCTGAAGAACATGCACTCCTGATAGACAAAAGTACATAAACAAAAGTACATTTATTTAAGTGTAGTGTTTAGTTACATGAATGCATGTCTGTTAAAGCTAAATAAAACAATATACTGTATAAAACTACTGTAGGGCTCATAGACAAGCATGGTGAGCTTTTTTTTTCCATTTCTGGCTTTGGCTGCTGATGTCACCAATAGATTACCTCCTCCTCGTAGAAACAGATCTATATATCATCTACTGATGACCATTATGTGTTTGACAATCAAAAATAGATTTCTATTCACTGCCACCACTGAGGATGTGATGAAGGCTTTGGAAGGTGAAGCTCTAACTGGCGCCTCACAGAGAATGATACCAGCTGCTGTAAACATCTACAATTTAATTGTTCTTATATATTTGTGAAACATGAAAAACAACAAACATCTCATTGCTTGTAAAGATTTGTAAAAATGAACAACTATTGTAACACATTGGCTGAAAATGAAGGCTGCTGTGTCTACACTACCCATTGTAATCTTTCACACAACGTGGTTTGCTTACAGTCCTAAAACCCTACTCTTTTGATATGATTGAGTGTCATGCTCTGCTGACAAAACATTGCACTGCTCCATGCAAAAAACTGCTCCATTCAAAAAAACTGAAGCCAATGGGGGACAGGTAGCAGTAAGCTGGCTAGCACGCTAACTATAAGTATATATCTTTTGTCATACATAGCATTACCATCTTTTACATATTCTATTGCTATTTTAGTTATTGTTTTGTACTCAAATTACAACATGTTATGTAGACTATGTGGAAGGGCAAACCATTAAACTGGCATTCTGAAACAAAAGAAACTGATACTAAGTGTCATCTAAAGCCCAGATAATCTCACCCAGACATGATCAGTAAACTCACCCTCAATCTGATTAAAGCGTTCTTTTAAAATCCCAATGTCAGCCTTGAGGGCCCCCTCAGCCTTCCTGGTCACATTGGTCTCTGATTCCCAGTACTTCTGATCCAGATGCTCCCCCATCCATGCCTGCCTGGGAACCAGTTTGTTTGTGTTGCTGTCATACTGACTGAAAACCAGACCATCAACCATTCCAACTGCTACAAACTCTGGGAGGCTTGAGATTCCTGATGTGGCCGTGTAGAAGTACTGCAGGGAATGGATCACTGAAAGGAACAGATCACAGAGAGACGACACTCAATTATGGGGAAAACTGCAAAATGACAGAATGCGGTGGAGTGAAAAGTTTGAGTTCTATCCTGATACAAATGGTTGATGCAATAATAGTTTATAGTACTGCCCCATAACAAAGTGATTTTCACAAAACTAATTATTGAAATAACACATCAGATGTATCATTCAAAATGAATGAAAAAGACTAAATTAATGAGGTTCTCAGAAAGCAAAACATCTTCAGACCCTCACAATAATCGTTTTAAACTAAAAATGAATCATTTTGTAGAGCTAAAACAATAAATGTTTACTCTCCTAATACACAAGAAACAAAATGGCCCATTTCTTGCCTCCCATCACTACAGTTGTCAAGAAACTTGAGGCTGTTGCTGGAACGGCCTAGTTTGGGGTCCTTTGAAATCCAACAAAGATGGCGGCATCTCGTGGGCTTGTTAGTGGGAAATATTTTATGTGAATTAAGCTATCTACACAACGTTTTTAATGTCTAAATTGACTCGGTTAGTTGTGTATGTGCAACACGAATGTTGCAGAATATTGTTGGTCTTAACTAAAGCTCTCTAGACCATTATTTTTAGGTTATTGCTAACGCTTACACCAAAAATCCATTGAAACACATAGTAGCTAGCTAGCCTCGCTGCTAAACGTATAGTATAACGTGATCAAGCACATCTCACAGATATTGATGGCGCATTCATTTTGTGAGAGGAACAGAGAAACGCGATTAAGGCATTTGTCGATCGAAAAGATGTTTTTGCCGTCCTTCCTACGGGATCCGGTAAAAGTTTAATGTATCAGATGGTCATACTACGTTGCTCTGATTAGTTCTAGGTATCCAATAGAGCGAAGAGGCATTTTTTTTCCTGGTTCGTCGAAACACGCCCCATAATCACAGCTCAATGGAGCAGACTCAGACTCATATTCTGACTAGAATTATGAGTATGACATCGTCAGGCTAGGAACGGCCAGCACTACGTAGGTCATTCCACCACAGAGGCGCTACAAACCAAAAGACTGTCTTTTGCGATCTCCTGCTGCGGAGAGATGAGTCATTGAGGCAGGTGCCAATCCAGCTGCCATATAAGCCAGAGTGAGGAACTTAAATTCAATTCTAGCAGCTACATGCACATGTTTTTTTAAATAATATCCCTGAAAGATTTCAATACAACCCCAACAGACAGAAATCACATCACACCTTCTATAATATATATCTCGAATTGTGCATTAAATATTCCTCTAATTTACTCATATTTGCCTAACTGCCAAATCAATTTCAATAGCATATTAATGGATTTAATGTATTTATCAGTGATGTAATGTTTTGTTGTTATGTGATATGATGCCCTTAGTCACACATCTAAGGTCCAGGTTCTTTAATACTGATGTTCTTTATTGCGGGACAAACACAGACACCAAAACACCGTAGAACTATACAGAAATTAATGAAAGACATACAGCAATCAATCATAAGTTCATAAACACAAGAACAATCTTAAACGTTATGAAATAATAACCAAACAAAACCTAACAGACCACTTTTGCCTGCTTGTGGACTAAGAGAGCATATTACAGCTTACAGTTCTTGAGAGGCCATAAGAGAGGATATTACAGCTTGTATTGTCTTTACCAAGTAGCTCAATCCTAGTTAAAACTTAAACTCCAGTCATTCATATAAACGCTCAACAGGAAGTGACATGTGACATGTTTCATGCATGATGGGAAATTGAGTCAAACTACATCTAAACATCTTAAGTAGCTCAAGATAGCACATAGTGGAGAACTCATTGAAAACTTTTGTGACTATGCAATATTTTTTACTGTAGTGCATTGCTGTAGTACATTTGAATTATGGAGATAACAGAAACTAAACAGAAACTGGATCTTGCTTCAGAACTGATATCCTGCATAGTATCATGTGTGATAGTATATTGTGCAGTTCCTCCAGGGTTGACCTATTTTTACACTCGCCCTTAAACGTACTTCTTTTCTTTTATGATTTGGATTATCAGTGTATAGCATTCCGTCATTATCAATTACAGGCATTTGCCTAGTCATATTTATTCTGTCTTGTGTAGAAATACCATTTTACTCAATTAGGAACTTATTAAAGACATATTGTGGTACAGTCTCTTTCACTCATGTATTCCTTTGGAACCTGAACACACACCTTAGTGGTGTTACACTGAAATAGTTAAATCACTTTTTTTTCCCCTACCTATACTTTTTCCCCTTGAAATACACCTCATTCAACGATTAAAGCCCTTTCTAACTCACAGTAGCATCCACCAGCTAAAGGGTTAAGGCCCTGCAGTCTAACTGGCTTGACAAGAATTTTACTCTCTGAATGGGACAGCCGAGCCCTGACACATTAGTTTTCACCTCTAAAGCTAATGGCTGAATTAAAATACTTTACATTTACAAAACTGACTCGACATATACCTTTTTATTGTATGATAATGGATAGGATCTAAAAACAAGTTGCAGATCGTAAAAGTCAACCCAGAACAGAATAAAAGCATACCCAGCAGCATCATATTGTAAGTCATCGAGGATGTTTGACGAAGTGGAGAGATAAGTCCACCAAGCAAGTAGGCAACGGTCACTTGCAGCCTGTGTGATTGTAAGGAGACCAAGCGTCACCAAATGGGAGGCAGACCTTGTTACAGAGGATTTCTTCTCAAAACTGAAACTGTCTAGCCTGGATACCAGCCTAGAATTATGAGTATGACATCGTCAGGCTAGAAACTGTCCACACGTCATGTGAAATTCGCCATGCTACATAGAGGTTTTCAAGAGGGAAAGTTGAACACTTCAAGGAGGAAGTTTGAAGGAAACATGTAAACCGAGAAATAAAAATCATGTAGAGAAATCAAATAATATTGAGAGTAAGCAGGTCGAGACCAAGCCCTTTGATCGTTGCTTTTTTCCGCCTTTAGGAACATTGCATTAAATGAAATAAAAAATACAAAAACTCACCAGCAGATGATAAAGGCAGAAAGACAAGAATCACAACTGCCTGCATTGCTCTCTGTTAACAAGACCTATAGGTAGAAAAGGTGTCCAGCCTAACGTTAATCCTACATTCGGCTCGTCGTTTCGTGTACTAGCTACTCTCTCCGCCTTAACCTCAACTAGCCTGCACAACATGGGCTCAGATACACATACGCGTTTTTGTAAAAACGGGACGCGAGCAAATGCATTGATTCCTATGGTACGGCGCGTTTAAAGCGTGCGCCCCTTCTCCACCACGCGTTGCGTCTTTGAAGCGTTTTTTAGGTGCGCTTAAAAGTTGAACTATTCTCAACTTTCCAGCGCAAGGCAGGGAAGCGCACCGCTCATCAATGTCACACTCGGCCCAGGCAGCCAATCAGATCAAGCAACAGGCGGGCTTAACTACTTTATCACTTATTTCCTGTTTTGATGCTGGAAGATGTGGTATGATTAAGCGATATAGCACGAGTGGGAGTGGGATTATCCCTTACCTACCCCACTCCCACGAGTATTGCTTTTATAAAACAATTCTACAGTCAACAAATTAACATTTTAATACGAAAAATAGTTCCATTTTCAACGTCAGAATTTTGAATGAACGGTTTTCATCAATGCGCTTTCATCGCGGAGTGATTATTATTAGCTGTGAAAAGTCTGTTTTGGCCTCCGCACTTTGCCAAGGCGTTACTGAAGCGTCTGCGCTTGAAAAAAGACGCGTATGTGTATTTGAACCCATAAGGAAATAACACCAATGGAACACCAAAGGCATTTTCGAAAAGGTACCGCGTCACTAAGAGTGAGGCAGGTATTTCATATAAAATGCTGACTCGACATATAGCTTTTTAATGAATAAAAATGGATAGGGTCTAAAAACAAGTTGCAGATCGTTAAAGTCAACACAGAACAGAATAAAAGCATACCCAGCAAAGCATCATATTGTTAGTCATCGAGGATGTACAAGTGAATTACTTTGACGAAGTGGAGAGATAATTTCACCAAGCAAGTAGGAAACGGTCACTTGCAGCCAATGTGATTTTAAGAAAACCAGGCGTCACCAAATGGGAGGCAGACTGTTTCAGAGCCATGGCTCTGGACTGTGCTGCAGAGGATTTCTTCTCAAAACTAAAACTGTCCACACGTCATGTGAAATACAAATGTCAATATCAAAACACCTCTACCGCTCTAACTTGAAGACAATTCCAAGTAATCCTTCTTTGACTGCTGTCACAGAGCTTGCACATTCCTGTTACAATAACGTTTTATCAATTAAAAAAAAGAAATCGTGATATAATTTAACCTGTTGCGATGAATTAAAACATATTATTTGCTATCCCAACTTCTACAAACAGAAGTAAAATTCTACACTTTTCTATCTTTATTTGGAAGTTTCTAATACCATTCAATTTCAAAGGGGAAGCCCACTCAACATCAGCCAAAAATAAATGGATTCCCTTTCTCTGTCCTCTGCACTGTCGCCAAGATCTACGGCAAGACTTCATGGCTATCCAGTTGCATGTTAATTTAAAATGTCTTCTTTGAATCTCTTTGCTGCCTCTATGGGATCTGACTCTCTTTTAAAATCTAAAACAGTAAAAAAAAAAAATAGCTGCCACCTTCTGTTGGTCATTTTTGTTAAGTGTTTCATGTTGCTAGACACAATTACGAAAGACTGCAATCAAGTAGAACAAAAGCTTTTTTTAATCAAAGGAACAACATTTGGGACTTTAATAAAAACATCAAACAAGTGCTTATTTGTCCTAATGTTTGCCCTGTCTATACAGTTTCCTTATACATTTATACTGCAAGGTTGATCCTACAATTCACCACACACACGATCAGAATACTGCACTATGGTTGGCTGGTGGTGGACTCACTCCATGTCATGCCACCTCACCTGTCTGATGTATGACAACACATGCAACAGGCTTACAAATGCTATATTTCAGCAGCGTAGACCAACACCTCATGCACCCATCACTATGAGCTTTGATATGTGAAAAGGGGAATTCCCCCTAATGTGACGCATTTCTGAGGTGGTTTAACTAGTTCAGCACTGCCTTCTGGTTGGCATATCTACAGAGGAGATCATTCTATGATATTATGAATACATCTATAAAATCAATTTTTAGGAAGGAAACAGCACACAAAACATACAGGCTCCAGATTCTGGTTCCTTTGAAGTGGTTGGATTAAAATGGTAGCATGATCAGTCTGGGCTTGTGGATCTTTCAGATGGTTGCCATGGTAGCCCTCGATGGGATCTGGACAGGGAATGAGGATTAGTTGAAGACCTCTAGTTCCAGAAATTGTAAACAAGTTTTGGAGATGTAGCTCAAGGAATCCTCTGAATTTATGTGGATTTGATTGACCTTTGACCTTCAAAGATAGATAACTTTCTTAAAAGAAGTGGAATTTCTATAATAATATAAAAGTACTTTCACTTAAACTGATTGTAGCTTACATGGTAATTGTGTTGCCACATACCTTTAAATGTAAAACGTTTCTCCCCTAATCCTGCAGAAGAAAGCCTCTGTTTGACATATCAGTTGAGGACTAAATCCACATGTTCATCCTCAAGACAACAGAAGGCGTAAGTGTTAGATTTAGGTTGTGCGGCGCAGCAAGTCATCGCCAATTTGTTGACCATCTTCCACCGTGTATGTCAAACCTTGGCTAGGATCAGTTGACGAGAACAGGCCCGAATCAATCTGAGGAAATTAGCTAACAATATATCACAAGTGAGGGTTAGGATTTTACAACTGTTTGGTTTAATATTTTCATATTGAATGCTCACTTTCTACAGTTGGGGTGTATCGCAATCTGGAATTTGGCATCAAAAAAAATGTTCATTGTAGAAACCAACCATCATGTCATGGGAGGCCTGTGTGATGGCGGAGGTGAACTTAATGGAGGTACAGTAAGTTAATACAGTTGCCGAAACATCAATTATACATTTAGCTAAATTACTTTTTTTCTGGTCGCACTATTTGATCGACCTGACAGAAGCGGATAAAAGAAACATACACTTTTCAAGCTGGTCAGCAACGTCCCGCAGCAGGTCTGCCAGCAGTTTAACACTGGAAGCCATTACGTAGTTATCAGAATGTCAGCATAGCTAGCATGTGACCTGTAGGTTTCAGTTATATGGTTGACCCAGCTGACCAACTGCTTTAGACTGAGGTTGGGATCGCCCTACCAATCAACATACAGACACAGAAATAAATACATGAGAAATACAGAAATGGATGAATAAAGAAATGTGGAAATACATTATGCCCTTCATTTCATGTGGACAATTTTTCGTTTACACTCATGTCACTTTTTGTCCTTCATAGTTGAGCGTTCCCTACGTAAGAGAGAGAGATCACAGGTTACCACATGTCAGACGTAGGATTTACTTTATTCTTGTCTGTCTACCCTTATCATCCGCTGGTGAGCTTTTGTCTGTTTAATTTAATTTAATGCAGATGTCCCGAAAGGCGGAAAAGGGTGAAAAGTGATTTCTTTTTTAAATCCTCCAACTGTTACAGGTTTGATGTTTCCAGTCTTCCTCCAAGAAAAAATAAAAATGTCGTTAGTCTTCATTGCACTGAGGCAAAAACAATTCCTAGAACCTTTCCCAGAAAGTCTTTAATCTTTGTTTAAATTACATCTTAAACTTAACATTCAGTCAAAGGCTAGTAAAATTTTTCAATTCATTTTGATTAATCTAAATAGCAGGACACCTGACATTGTCTCAAGGCCTGAACCCCCTTGAGCACACAGGGGACAGTGGCTCAGCTCAGCAGAACCCAGCAGAAACCAGCTCAAACAGGGGAGCCCATCTGCTTGAGGCTGGTAATACATGAAGGCTTCCAGCACCATATGATTTTCTATCCATTCACTAATACAAACAGGTTTCAAACATGTTTATAGTTTCAGACATATTTTGGTGGTCCTTCCACCTCTAGCTTTTAATGTATCTTTTTACTGTAAGCTTCTGCTAGACCTGTTGAACTGGAGATGTAAAATCTGACAAGTGTAGTATCATGAATTTGTAATGTATCGTCTCCCACCACACTTGATTACCAAGTTATATTTTGTGTTTAACTTTTAGCTTATATTTCAGTTATGTTACACACTTCTAACTGCTCCACCACTGATATTGCAAGATGCATCTTTTAGTAACCTCCATTAATAATTAATTGTTTGCTTTTCGACGCCGAGAGCCTTTTCGACAGCTCCCACATTTAACTAAGATGGCACTTTGTCACTAACATCTAAACAGACTATTTCGGAAATCCTGACACTCTTTATAGCTCCATCTTAGGTGTCTCTGTCACCATACAACAAGGGAACCCTCTTAGCCCCCACTATTGTATTATTTTCCCTTAAACGCGGCCGTCCGAACACTACGGCTCATCAATAGTCCCACCTCTTTAATAGGCAACATTATCAAAGTCACAGCACGGTTCCTGGACACGCTAATGGGTGAGGTGATTCAGCGAATTCAGTGGCACTCAAACAAGGAACGAACGCAGACGCAGGTGAACGGAGATTAACAAATACCTCTGATGTTTATTATAAAAGAGGCAAGAGTGCTTAAAAGCACAAAATCAAAATAAAAACACTAGACTATAGGCTTTGGACCTTTACAAAAGAGTATAAACTAAGAAATAAGTAAAAAGTGAACAGAGGAACAAATTGAGTCAATTCAGCGCGCAAATAGAATAGGCTGCCAAAATCCACAGCGGACTTGGCTTTTAAACTTTTAACACTCTCCCCTCCCCACTCCTTCAACAGCTGATTTCCTCCTTGGGTCGCCTAGCAACCTATGTTCTTAGCCTGCACAGTCATAGACATCCTATTACGTAATAGGATGTCTATGTGCACAGTGACACCCCCCCCCCCCCCCCCCCCCCCCTTTGCTTCCTGTGATATCAGGGGCCTCTCCAGTCAGCCCTCTCCTTTTTTGGTAATACATTCTAAACTTTGTTAGACTTGCTCAGTACTTTTTCTCTAAGTCATACTTTAACAAACACGTGTTCATTATCTTCACCAACAGCATGTGTTCGCCTCCCCCTGACCTGACCACACATTTCCTGACACTCAGGGCCCCAAGGAGCACTTCCCCTGTCTGCCTTGCACATTTCTAAAGACACTCAAAATTATAACAGCACTTAAACACATACATTGTTCTACATAAGGTGTTCACTTCAAAACCTCTTTTCACACAGTATGTAAGCATAGTTCACTATTAAAGCAGTTTTTCAGCAAGCATAGATTATATAGGTTTGTTAAACATGACTCAAGCAATTTCAGTAAGCATGCATTTGTTACGTAAATGATAATCAGTATATGGATCAATCTTGTGGCTGGCGTGTTCACATTTCTACGATTCATTCAACAATATATCTGATATGACTGATATGGATGAGTTTGTTATGCCGTGAGTTTATTGTGGATAGGACACTGAGGATATAATTGGTATGATGTTATCATTTCGTGTACCTGAAATCCTCCCTTTGTACCAATCTTACATTAAGTTAGCAGTTGATATAGTTAACCAGTATCAAAAATATATATTGTATATTTACCCACTGAGTAGAATATTTGATTCTCCTTTCCACGTGTAGCCTACTTTGTACTGCACCTATAGTTGGATTCTCTGATATCGCTGCAACGGTGCCTTTGGCTTGCGAATGTTAGAGATGGGTAGTTATTGACTGCCATCTAGTGGTAAAGTTTCATATCATCACTTACATACTGCATTCCACCTGCCAGAAGACTTTCGCTAGGTTATGAACCCCAGCATTAACGTTAATGTCATGTTTATGTTTCTTTCTAACATTAGATTATTTTTTGTGAACATTATTAACTCATTGTATTATTAATTGTATTAAACTATATATTATTTTATTAATATTTGTCATAAAATGTTTGATGTTTTTCCATGTCTTTGTTACAGATCCATGGACTGCATTATTACGTATCAACATTGCAATTTCTTACTTCTTCACAAACAATATACAGCAGATTATATTAAGATTATTTCTCATTCTGAAGTTAATACAATGGGCCACAGCAGTGTAAATTAGGTGATGAATTGAGTAAATAAAGCAAAAACCCAGGGTCATGAAAACAGGTGCCAGAGATTTGGCATAAATAGATGTTGTAATCTGGTGGTCTGTAAATCACTGCAATTAGTACCTGAACTGGGGACACAACTTTTAATACTAGGAATTCAAGGTCAGTCACACCCTGTATGTATTGCATGTGATGGGCTTGAACATGGCTTTCTCAAACACAGCAACTCCTCCTCCATTAATATTGGACAGATGAGAATGAGTTGAATATGAGACATGCCTGTTGCACTCACATGATTTCATTCTGAAGTGGTAAAACTCTGCTGCCTTCTCTCTGTGTCCCATACCCCATTCTGAAGGTGAAAGCAAACTCTGCCACACACACTGCTGCAAACTCTGGTGTATCTGGTCTGTTTTTGTATTTGTCTGCCATTCCAGACATCCATATATTCTCTGACTTAGGAATGATGTCATTCGGGTACCTTAAAGGGAGGCTAATTTTGAGAGTTGTGCTTGAATACTGACCTCTCTATTTTTGGAATATGCCTGCACAATCTGTTTCATCACAATCAGATATATTGGATTTAGAATTATCAGTCACAACCCCTTTCAGATCTCATGTTCAGCTTTAAAAATAGGCCCTTTATGATAAGATGTACATTGTACAGAAATAAGGGTTCAGGATGTACTGCATATCAACGTTAAACAAAGGTGCCCATTAATTTTTTGGTTGACATTTCATCACTAACACACTGGATGTTGTTAATGAAGTGAAATAGTGTAGGTATTTCTCATAGCTCAGTCTGCATTCTGTGAGTGGTTGGGGGATGCTTTCAAATGATGTTGTCTTATTAAGCAATTCCCATACAGGGAGTGCTACTGGAGGTGAATGCACCAAGCAGAGTCCTATTGCCCCCGCATTAGCTAAGTGCCCCACTAGGATTCACCTCAGTGGGGGAGAAAACTGTTCTTTTGACCCTCCACTGACAAACTCCATGGTTCCTAAGGCTACTGGGCATAAACCATACAGATTTTTTTTTTTTTTTTACAGACAAGTCTACTATAAAAACAGTTCAGACAGGAAACTCTCAGAGTAAGTAAAAGATTTTATTAATGTAAGTACAAGGTAGTATGTTTGGTCATGGCGCCCTAGATCTGCTCAAGCTGCTGCTGCAAGATAAGTTGCACATGCAACTGCTGCAGCAAGATAAAGCTGCACATTGCAACTGCTGCTTAAACACAATTTACACTGTAAATTACTGCCACAATAAATACAAGCAGGATTTAACGAAAACCCCCTTTAACTATAAGCAGATCTAGACAGGTGGAGCTGGGGAGGAGGAGGGAGCAAATAAGCGGCGTCACTCAGACTGAGTGAGCCTGGAGACCGGAGGATTTAAACTAGCGCGGGCATATGAGAGCGAAGGTGATTGGATAGGTTGTGTTGTCACTAATTAGGGGCGTCTCTCCCGTTTCCTGTATGAACTTGGTCATTTGGTATACTACTGGCATGAAAAAACCCTTCCAGGCAGATAATATTCAAACTACTGCTATTAAATCGGTAACAATACTGCACTTACTATAGTTCTGGTTCAATAGGAATACTGCACTAACTATAGTTCTGGTTCTGTAGTCTATGCCAATAATAAAGTAGGCCTACTTCAGCTCATAGTTGTTATGCACTTTGCCACCAGCATTGATTTTATTGTTTAATAGAGACTGCATGTGGTATGACACTAGACCTTAACTGAGTGGTCTTCTAAAATATATTGTTGAGGACAAGAAAACTAGTCATTTAGTGAAGTAGACAGACACAGTTGGATGACACATGTAGTCAGACAACATAAACTACGGGAATCATCAGTATTTACTGGATGCAAAACTTAAGTGATTGTCTACACATCAAAATTCTGACCTCTATAATGCACAGAAAGTGATTCCCACTTTCATTAAACCTCGACTGGATAATGAAAAAACCCGGAAAATACTGAATTTGTGAATCTTTCGAAGGAAAGGAATGATATGAATGCTGGCTCTCAGTTTATGTGACAAACATAATTATACTGTATCGTACAGGTGGATTGTGTGCTTCCCTGTGTGTGTGTGTGTGGTGATGTAAATGGTCACATTATGCAGTGTGAGTGTTAATACTCAGAGTGAGTTATTTAATCCTCCTGCTGTCACACACACACACACACACACACACACACCCATACGCTCTGGTGATTGGTTGCAAACAGAGAGCTCAACCAAAGCTCTGCCCACTGTACATTTGGTCCCTACGAAAGACACTACCTGACTGTGTGATGTAGAGATTAAACCCCCCTAATGTTTAATCACTGTGTGGTGTAGAGATTAGACCCCATAATGTTTAATCACTGTATGATGTAGAAATTAGGCAAAAATATTAGTCTGTGCATTCAACATGTATGTGGATAAGACACAAGCCCAAGACAGGGATCTGATTAGGTGCAGTGCACTGGTGATGATATGATACAATGGATCATACAATGGCTGGATCATGTAATGAGTAAGAATTCATGGATACACTTGCAATATCCAGTTAAACAGCACTGGCTGCACTGCACCGTTAGAATGGAAGTAGACGCCTTTGGGGCGATTATAAAACAACAAAAAAATGTTTTTCACATACAGATTGAGAAAGAATTATGTAAAGGATAAAGCAGAAATTAAATTAAGTCCATTGGACTTTAAGCTATGGACAATAAGCAGGCATATGTAGCATTTCTGACAACATATTAGAAACGTATTGGTACCAAATATCTTTATTCAGTAAAACCATCTTAATTCTTAAAAAAAAAACAGTTAAACATAATAGATTCAATTGCTCAGCACTGAGAGAATGCTGTTGAGTGTTTATAAAATAAAAAAATATTTAAAAAGGAAAGTAGGTAAGCCCACTCATTGGACTTATGTACTGTCTTACCTTCTTACTGGCTGTCTAGAACATTCCAATGCTAGTGACTCGAGTAGGCCTATGTAAATACAGTGTGTTCATCGTCATCTGACAACAATGATGGACCAATCGGGAGGTGTAGGACAAACTATATCTTGTAGTAATGCATGTTGACCTCCATGAATTACAGTGTTTTTTTTTTCATTAAATTGTTGTATTTGGTCACTTATGTCTGTAATAGTAACACAACATTGAAATACACTATACCTGCAATGTCTTGATACAGGTGTATGTAGTGCCAATTGTGAAGAAATGCCTACAGAGCCCTAAAATGGTATGCTGATACCACAGGTACAGATACCACAGGTAGAATTCTTTGTAAATTACATTATGATTATGCAGTCATTATCTGTTTTATATTCCATGTCACTTTCAAATATTCAAGGTTACAAGAAGACTGCTGCATGGTCCATCATCCTGGCCTCGATCCTGTGTGCTTGAATGTGTTCTCACTACAGAATGCATTCAACATCTATAGAGCAGACTACGGGCCTTTACATCTAAGGGGAATGCAATTTTTTAATGCATAGGAGTTGTCAGTCATTTCTGCAATACAAATATGACAGATATGAAGGAAGAAAATACAATAAATTACTCTTCCCTCTGTCTTACTTCCATCTTGTGTCAATTGTTGACATGTTACACATCAAACACTGAAAACATACACATGTTTCTATAGATTTTTATTCAGAAAGATTGCTATAAAGAATGCAAAAGAGCTTTTTGAACGGAAGTTATTAGATGTGCTGCCTGGTACATTAGAGTGGATTGTCTATAGGCAATACATAAAAAATAGACAAATTATTAAATTAAAATCGATTACAAAGATGCACTTTGTGCCATCAGTAGCCATACTGGAATCAAAATAACACTCTATAGATGTGTGTCACCAATTAATACAATGCAAACTTTGCGCAGCCATTACAGGTGGCATTAGAGCAGCTTTGCAAGCTGGTGTTGGGGCTTTCAGGGCCGGAGAATCAGGGTGGTGCTGTCTCCCTGCATGGTGCTATGGATACAGAGAGACGCTTCGTACATTGAACGTGGGGTTCAGACCTGCCCTTCAGTGAACCTTGACACGTAGCCGGGTATAACTTCCAGCATGCCAGGTTTTCAAACTGGGCAGAGAGATCCTCAGGGATGGGGAAAAACTCTGTCAAAGATGACGTCCAACAGTTTATCCACGCAGTCTGTAATACATTTTTAAAACGTTTTTTAGTTTAATCTGGAGGCAGTTGCGGAGGAGAGGACGAGGAGGAAGCTGGACGCTCTTCTGGAGAACCCCTCCCATCCCTTCTATGATGAGCTAGCACATGGGTAGCGTCCCTCCTCGGCACACCACACTACGTTTAACTACTTTTTCAAACAGCTCAAATGAAACATTTGCAGTATTTATTATCAGATGGTAAAAACATACAGTCATTTTACTGATCAGTTTCCTGCCTTTCATAACTGCACCCTGGGCCTTTTCAATCCCCCTCTTAGACAATAAAACGTAACGTTTTTTCATTTCTGATCAGATGACAATTTTAAAACCCCCTGACAGTGCTCTAGAATCTTTGCTTTGAAACAAGCCACTTATTGTCTATATCTTGCCCAGTGTCAGTGTTGCGTTTACAAACCTGCCTGGTTAACCATTAAAGTAACATTATGCAACAATGATAACAACTTTAAAATCATTTTGGTGGTACTCTTGTAATATGGAGAATGGCGTTGGTGGTACTGCCACAGCACACCTGATGTGCCTTGTATTGCACTGTGTAACTTTGGGGTACAGGGCGCAAGACCACTCGCGAGATCTACATAATTCTTTATGGCACCACCTCAGGTAACAACAAAAAGCCCCATGCGCCAGCTATAAGAGGCAGCTAACACATTCTCTGTATGTACACCAGATATTGCACATAGCAATATTACATAACAATGTATTCTGTCGAATTAGTTAATTTACTCAAGGTCTATTCTATAGTCATAGTTTTGGTATTTGTTATTATTAACAACTTTATTAAATAGTACCTAATATTGTTTCTTGATTTTTTTTGTTCCACCATTAGGTTAGTATTACTGCTTTTTATGTTTTTATATTTACCTGTTTTTTTTTTTTATATTTTGTAGGTAGTATTCGACATCTGCTTAATACTATAACCATCTCTTTCCTTAGGGAAGTCTTTATAAGGATATTTTGCAACGAATGCCCCCTATTCCTGAAAAAAACGGTGGTCTCCCCTCTAGAATGAAACTATTTTTGATTAGTTGTGGGTCAAAAGGCCTACCGCATCAGACCTTTTAGTAAAAGGTAATATTTTGCAAAGCTGGTCTTGCAAGATTGAGGCTAAAGAAACCGAAAGCAAAACCGCTGCCTCACTCTAAGTGATGCAGTAGCTTTTCTTTTATTGGTTATAAGTAAGGAAGTTGAGAGAGAGAGAGAGAACGAGCGTGAGAGAGATATTTTAAAGCAAGCCAAATGTAGGATGACCGTTAGAATAGGCACCCTTTCTACCTAAGCTATAGACCTACTTATAAGAGAGCAATGCAGGCTGTTCTGATCCTTTTCTTCCTATCCTTATCATATGGCGGTGAGTTTTTTCTGTTAATTTCATTCAATCCACTGACCCTAAAGGCGAACAAATGTGAGAAGTTTTATTTAAATAAAAAGCAATGATCAAGAGGGACCTGCTTACTCTCAATATTATCTTATACATTACCCATGCTACGTTATCGTGACAATGTAAATCGAGTAAAAAATGCAGCCTTATTTTAACATTTTTTGAATGATTTATTACTTTTTTTGTTGTAAGATTTCATTTTTTTACATGACGCATTAAAACTTCCTCTTCCTCTCGCGTGACCGTTTCAATTTTAAGAAGAAACCCATGTGACCGTAGCCTAATTATCTCTGCACTTCATCAAACTAATGCAATTGTTTAATCTCGATGCCTTCATATATGATGCTGCTGGATATGCTTCTATTCTGTTCTGTAGTGATTTGTACGACCTGCCACTTGTCTTGGATCCTTTTCATTGTATAGTATAGAAGGCTACAAATTAGTTTTTTCCATTCAGCAATGGTCTTTAAATGTGATAAACGAAGCAGGACTTGACTGCCTCAGAGAGTAGAATTCTGGTCAATCCAGTTAGATTGTAGGACCTTGACCCTTGCCGATGGATGCTACAGTAAGTTAGCAAATGGACTATGAGGTGTATTTGTCAAAGTAGAAAGCAGGTTAGTGAATTAAAAGGACATTTATCTATTTTATCACAGGCAATTCTGGCAATTCAGCATGGTTTTGAAAAGAAACCAGAGTTGTAATACAATAACATTTCGCTCGGAGTACATGGTTCGACTTATCTAACAATAAAACACTAACCAGAACATTTTATATTTCGTCCAGTTTAATTCACACATGAATACAGGTGATCCAATTGAACTGCCATGTCATAACATGCCATTTAACACATGAATTTCCCTCACGGGATTAATAAAAGTTTATCTTATCTTATCATATAGCCTAGGCTATTTCACTGTGCTCTATTTGGCACATTGTCTCCTCTTATTGCTGCTTACAACCTACTGGTGATAGTTAACCGTTATATATATTATACATATTCGACTGTTCTATACTCAGTCTACTTCAGCCAACTTGTTTTCGCCGAGATAAGCCACTTCACAACTTCTCTTATAAGATTTGTCATGTGAACTGACTCAGTAGTTTTTGTAACCCCCCCCCCCCCCCCCCCCGCCTTTTTTGCTTTTGCCACCGATATTTTATCCGTCATGCTTCTTACGAATTGAATTGCGCAATTGTGAAGGGCATACCACTTCCTCTCTTTGAAACTGCTGGCAGACATTTTTCCCCATCTTTGAGGAGAGCTGAATAACACGATCATATGATATGCTCAACCCCAGATGGGACAGACAATGAACATATTATTTACAGACAATACATAATATAAAAACAATATTCAGAATATATAAAAACAAGTAATAAACAATACATAAAGTGTTTGTGGTGCAAACAACAATAATTTGTATTTTAATACAATTGTGATGTATGATTTGTACACTACAGTACTTGTAGATGTGAAGCAACGTGCAAAAACTATCTGAAGAAACAAGAGCAGCTATGGCATAGCAGTTTATGGGGATGATGGCGTAAGGAAAGAAACTGCTCCTGTGTCTGGTAGTTTTGGTATACAGGGTTCTGTAGTACCTGCTGAAGGGGGGGAGTTGGGAAAGGCTGTGTCTAAGGAAGGGCAGGGTCTAATGAATCTGTAATGATTTTCACTGACTGAGTCCTGGTTCTTGAGGAGTGCAAGTCCTGGAGGGTGGGCCGGGGGGCACCAATGTTTTTTTCAGCGGACCCTACTGTTCACTGCAGCCTGTTCCTATCCTGTTTTGTGGCTGCTCTGAACCAGATTGTGACGGGTGTGCACAGGACGATCTTGTGACTGTGGCGTAGAGCTGGCACAACAGCTCCTGTGGCAGACCATACTTCCTCCATTGCCACCGAAAGCACAACCTCTGCTTGGACTTTTTGAGGATGGAGTTGATGGTGGTTTCCCACTTCAGGTCTTTGGAAATGGTTGTTCCCAGAAACTTGAAGGACTCCACTGTTGAACGAGGGCTGTTGGGTAGTGTGAGGGGGAGCAGTCTTGAGTTCTGAGGGGTATCTCCTGAAGGCCACTGTCATCCACAGTCTCCTGTTGTTTGCGATGTCCTAGGCCCAGTTTACACGAACCCTACATTGCCTGAATCAGGAGAGAAATGTGTCCGGATCCACCTTTCATTTACACAAACCCGGTGGATTGGGTCACTGAATCCGCATACTTTTGAATTGGGTCTCCAAAATGAGTAGATTCGAATCCACAAGGCTGAAAGTGAAGCCCTGATAAACACATTGCACAAGCTTTATTTAGACATAAGTTTAGTTTGCAGCAGGGATACCCTCGTGGTGGATCTTTGACATCCGAGGCTCCCTGTATTGCAAGGATGGCAGTCTTGCACAAGGTCGGAAGAAGCTTATCACCACTGGTCTAAACATGCTCTTGTACAAATGCAGACTCATTGGCACCTAATATTCTAAAATACACACACACACACACAGAAACACAGAAAAGCCATGTTCCTGCTTACATAAGTTCATGATTCATATAATGTTCTTAATAATACAAGGCACTTGATTATTATATTCTTAGGTCATTAACAGTGTTTGGATATGATCTCCTTCAGAAACAGACTCAGCTTTTTCGAAAATTCACAGAGTACTCTGAAACAGTCATGTTGGCATCGTATCAGGTGGCATTGGAATATTGCTCAAGCTAAAAAAGTAATATAGTGAGGGAGAGGTTGTGAGGTCTTGTGTACGTTATGGCGTTGCTATCCTCAACCCTGACAATGACAGATTAAAGCAGTCTCTGTCAGACCTGCAGCTGTCACGGCACACCGTTGAACAGAGGATATCTGACATTAACAACGTAATTGAGACACAGTTATGTTCACAGATTTTTTCTTTCTGTGAGTGAGTTAGTTGCTGTGTGTGTGTGTGTGTGTGTGTGAGAGTGTGTGTGTGTGTGTGTGAGCGAGAGAGAGAGTGTGTTGTTAGTTATTTTACTGCCACCTTGCTCTTCTCTATTTTGAAAACATGATAATTTATTTAATACAATTATTATTCTCCGTCACCTCTTCTCTATGGCTCTTATGTTATGTTGAACCATTTCATGCCATTGATGGTCTGGTATCAGTGTGGCTCTTCAAAATGGTGTTGGGTTTTATTATGGCTCTTTGAGCTGGACTGGTTAGCCACCCCTGAGCTGGTTGGATCTCGACTTCTGTCTTATGACACTTTATGCCCATGCTCCATGACGTCTTTACAGTAGATTCAACCATTCCGCTCTGCTCTAGCGTTTCTGTGTAAACACAAATAAAATTAGCATTTTCTTGACACTGCTCCAAGTATACGTGATAAAAAAAAGTACCGGATCCGAATGATTCCGGATTCAGGCAATCTAGGGTTTGTGTAAACGTGGCCTTACAGGTGAAGTTCAACGTGCCGATCCAGAAGGCAGTATGAATGGACTCAATGTCCCCAAAGTTCTTGCTCTGTTGCTTTTTTTGTTTCCTGTTCAGCTACATTCATTATTTATTTTTCACCAAAATATAATGTTTTCTATGTGTCAAACTTAGATTCAACACTTAAAAATGGTGTCTTTGTATGCCGATCAATGTTTCTATGTAGCTTTGAAATTGAGGTTGGTTCATATGTTCATGTTTCAAATCAGTTGGAAGTGCCTGGATTTGCTTTTGGTATAGATAATATAAGTGCTTGTCTTGTTGAATCAAAAAAATAAATATTGCCTTTCTTTTCTTACAGCATTCAGTGTCTTTGATTTTTGTTTTTCAGGAAACCATACCAAGCAGCGGCACTTCACAGCCATGCCAGGAATCAAAAACTTCCCAGAGTATATAGACTCTGAGAGGGTTGATGGTGAAATCATTACTCACTATACCAGCATCACAGAGAGGACCGTCCCAGTGCTGACGTGTCTAAAGGACTGTCTGGATCCGCAGTACTGGAATAAAAGCACTCAGGAGTCAAAGGCATATCAGGACACATGCATGAGTGATGCTGAACGCTTGAAAAAGACATTTAATCAGACCGGTGTGTGAGTGGGCACATTCACATGTACACTGTGTCCATATGAATTGTTACTTTAAAGGCACCCAGTGCAACTTTCGAGGCTTAAAAATAAACATTCAATTTCCAGTCTTTTTTACACGTAGTAAGTTTCAATAACTCCATACCATTACATACCGCCATTCAAGCAGCAAAGATGAGACGTCGTTGTGTGGTGAGAACTGATAGAAAATCGATAACAACAACAATCGCCGCCATTTTCTTATTTTTTTGTAACCTACAATAAATAAAGCAGGCTTCCAGTCAATGGAAAAATGGCTTCTCCCCAGCGGCGATTGTTGTTGTTTACGATTTTCTATCAGTTCTCACCACATAACGACGTCTCATCTTTGCTCCTTGAATGTCGATATGTAATGGTATGGAGTTATTGAAACTTACTACGTGTAAAAAAGACTAGAAATTGAATGTTTATTTTTCATTTAATGTTTACATAAAGTTGCACTGGGTGCCTTTAAGTGAGTGAAATCATGAATATAAGATGTGGGTTCAGGCAATACTTATCATCAAACCCTAGATTTTTTCATCATCATTTCGACCTCATCAGCTGATGCCCAACGTTTGCATTTATTTTCTGGTAAACCAAGAGGTAGTTTCACCTAAATACGAAGTGGCAGGCTTTGCAGTTACATCTGAAGTGTTTTATGTAGTTAACAATATACCAGATGCATCAACAGAACGGCTGGTAAAGAGTTGACAACCATATTTTCCTTCCACAATCTGTACCAAATACTTCTCATCCTGTGGAGACTCCATTTGTCGACGGGGGCTTGACTAATTTTAAAGTGATACCTTAAGAGAAAGTGTCTTATCAGACAGATCAACATAACTGATCGAAGCGTCTTATCATTCAAGTGTACACAATTGTCAGTCACAATTTGAATTCTTGTCATGTAAATACCCACTACACAGACCAGTACAGACAAGACTCTAGAGAACCTAGATGACAAACTGCTACTGAGAACACAAGAACAATATTTCACCCTTGATGGTCTACTTTATAATGTCTCTTTAATTGTCTTTCCCTCTTGCAGGAGTGCATCTATTACAGGAGGTACATAGCTGTTGGTGGGACGATGAGAGTGGAGCCACAGGTGGTTCTTTGCTAGAGGGATATGATGGCAAGACCTATCATGGATCTGCAGGAAAGGAACCAAATTGTATACAGAGGTGTATTAAGCGTTTGAAAATGTATGTTCATAATGGGACAAGATGCCTAGGCAGGAAAGGTACAGCACCACACAAAATACTTTTTACTTACGAATGTTTCACATATTATGGCATGAAATATGGCTAAAAGTAACCCTTGGTACCTGTCAACTAGATTTGACTTATTTTACACAATTTTGCCTGCTAAAAGAATGTGTCTAAATTAATACGGCTACCTCATCTTTATTGCGAAAATTTGGGTTAAAATGTTCACACTAGCTGTATAGTTTTTAATTTTTCTCTTCATGTGTTCTTCCTCCAAAAGTGCCTCCTGAGGTCTCTGTGTTCCTGAACTCCTCTTCAGTGGTGTGCCACGCTACAGGTTTCCACCCAAAGGCAATAAACATGACCTGGAAGAGAGACGGAGTAGAGATGCAGAAGGATGTGAAGATGGGAGAGACGCTGCCCAATGAGGATGGAACCTACCAGAAGAGAGCTGAGATCACAGTGTCACCTGAGGAGAGAAAGAGAAGTCAGTACACCTGTGAGGTGGAACACGCAAGTGGACTCATCATTAAGACCCTGACTGAACCAGGGTGGCCCCTAGGTAAGATGACTGAGATGTGTATTGTCACATTATTCTCTGTCTGTTTTTTGTTGTGTCTTAATATAAGGATTCAAGATAAGAGAATATGACAATGAAAATATCTCTTCTCTTGAAAAAGATTGCTGTGTCGTTATGTTCACATTTTAAAATCTACACTTGACAGGTGTGTTTGTATTGATCTTGATGCGAGTTACGGGACCGGTAAAAGTAGGTCAAAGTTAGAGGACTAGCTTCTTGCAGCCATGTCCTTCAGTAGCAGGAGCAGGATTTAGGGAGATGACAGTGTCATGTCTAATAGGCCCTAATATGCTGTTAGTTTGTAGGCCTTCTAGTGGAAATATGTGAAAATAAACAAAGCTCTTTTATTCGCATGAAAGTTACATGGTGATGCTTTGTCTATGCTTTGCTTTATTTTTTTATTTCAAGTGACACTCACAGCATTATGGTGATTTAATTGTGTATTTTAATGCACGTTCTAAAGAGATGAATAATTGTTTTATTACAGGCCTTATTGTTGGGATTGTTTTAGCAATTCTTGTATTATTTGTGGTTCTTTGGGTCACCTATAAAGGTAAGATCAGACCTTGTTTTACTAGAGTACTGTAATGTTAATTTCACTGTACTGTGTCATGCAAAATCAGTCTTCATCGAAATCAGCAAACATGTTTTTTGATGTTTTACGGCTTGATAAATAACATTATGTGATGGTTATTATCGTAAACAAATGACTGTTTTTTAAGCGTTAATTACAATATTGTCTACTTTTGTATTGTGATTTAAATTTGTAATATTGTTTTGCATTGCAGGCTTGCGTTCTCTCACATCACACAATGGTACAGGATCTGCTTGGATGGCACAGAACAGATCTATAGAGTTATGCCAGAGATAGGATGAAGAAGAACACAGCCATCTACAACAAGTTCCTGGCATTACATCTGGGGCCTCTTCAGACCACCCTTGTCCGTAACTCAAGGGAGTATGGCACTCCTGTTTCAAAGGCGACTGTATTTCATGATATCCATGTCACTTGTGTGACCTGTCAATATATCTGTATAGTTTGGCTAGCCGCTTTTGCTAATGCTAATAACATTTGTAAAGTGTGGTGGGCTTATGTTGATATGATACCGTCATCAGATGCAATAAGCCTGTGTATAGCCACATGTTCAAAAGGCTGCCTCTACCCGCGCGGCATCCAGCTGCTGTGCACCCCCAGTGTAGGCCACTCACAGGACCTGGGGTCCACAGGGAGGTCACCCAATCGGGTGATCCCAGAGTTCCATGGGGACGCATGGGCTGCAGATGCACAGCTAGTGCCCTGACAGTCATTGGACACCCCAAGTCCGGTTTCGTTGCTCCTGTCATTCCCCTTCTCCCCTATATAAGTCTCAATACAGAAGCTGGAGGAGAGCGTCATCCTTTTCTTGTTTGTTGGACAATTTATATTAGCGAGAGATACTCGTTCATCCTTGCCAATGGAAGAGTGATTGTTTCGTTGTTGCATGTGTAAAGTAGAGAGTCTGTTTCATATCAGTGTAGATCGTATATGTGAGTTCATGAAGTGTGGTAATCATTCACTGTCATGTTTCACTCTGTTACCGTTAAGCCAAAGAGTTATCGTTGTCAACGGAGGATTGGAATGTTCACCGTAAAGGTGTTAAAGGGACAAAGCCACAATTATGTCATAATTGTCATTATCATCGTGTGTATACTGCTTTCATCTTTATTGTATATAATTGGTAATATCTGTATGTCTTGTTATCTATCATTTCAATAGAAACCACGGATCATTCGATCATTGTCATCTAATTAATATAAGTCCTTTACACGCATAATTATATTCACAGTTCACCGGTCATTCCTTATTCACCTACCAATTTATGTCTTGCGAGTGTGTGTGTGTGTGTGCAATAAACACAGTTGTTACATCCGTCATCATTGGGACATTGACATCATTCTCGTTCTTACCGGACAACCTGTGGCAAAGTTGGCCCCTAGTCATTCACCTTTCATACAGATCCTTTTGGGATTCATCAATCAAATATCCACCTACTTTATACAGCACATACATATATAATTTCACACAGATGACTCTGCTATAGCCTACAAACACTTTAGTAGTAGAAAAAATAGCATGTGAATAGCACGCTACTCTGCTGCAGTACCCAGTAATATGTACTGTACTATAAATAAGAGGGGAACTGAATATGTATGTTATCATCATTCTTCAGATGTTAAGTGAACTAAAGGAGAAGAGACGGGCTAGCACAAAGAGAGAGAGAACAGAGGGTGTTAACTTAAAAGAGTGGAGGTTGTATGGGCTAAGTCTACACTTAAAGTCCAGAGGGATTGCTGACTGAGCACTTGATAGACACCCTTGTTAGATGTAAAATAACGGCCCAATTTTGCGTTCTCGTTCTTGGTTATGCAACTTTATTTCTGTCAGTAAGATCCATCCCATAAGCATGTCTATACATCCAAACTTGCATCTTATTAACACTAGTGCAGTGCCCGTAGGGGGTAACATCTATGACGACGACTGTTCTATGACTATGACATCATTCACAAAAAAGTGTCCCGATGTATCTGTTGTAATTCGTTTGTACTTTGTTTTCTCATTATTGCAATATTATAAACCTCAGTCTGCATTTACCCTGGCTGGGAGAGGCTGTCATTCGGAAGATACTGTGTGTGTTCGTCTTTGCTCTGTGTTCATTAAACCTGTCAGAGTGTGTGAATAAAAGGCTGGGTGCCAATCAAAATCACAAGTACTACACCGCTACAACGGTGACATGGGTTTGCACCGTAGGCTACGGCAAATGGTAAAACACAAATATCTCGCGAACTATGAATTCAAAAATCTTCAAAATCAAGGATGCACAGGTTCATGACATGCGTAAGCTACATTACTTTGAAACTTAATATAAAGAAGCTTAAAAATAAACGAATAGATCAAATCAATCACTGTCTTAAGATTACCTGAGCAAAAGTCTGTATCTGTTCACCAAGAAGAATTTGAATGCAGACCTCACCTCCTCTATCCAACGGTATTCTGAACTTTGAGTGAAGGCAGGATAGTTACTACGCATATATTGTTTGATTGTGACGTCACTACCCATAGTGCCGACGGGACGGGAAACGATAACCCATTGTTTCCTACGGGAAACAGTAAAATACAAATATCTCGCGAACTATAAATTCAAACATTTTCAAAATCAAGGATGCACAGGTTCATGACATGCGTAAGCTACATGCAAAATCTCATAACTAACGTAACTACCGTCAGTGAGATACGCCCTAGACAGACAGACAGACTGACACACAGAGATTCCTGGATTTATAGATAGATGTAACAGACCTTTGTTAATGCAAATGAAGCGGTCAAACAGGGATGTGTGCTCTCCCTCCGTCAAGCAACACCTGATACCTGAATGAACTTTCACACCTATATATTGTGTGAGTGTGATACATGAACAGCACACTTCTGCCCCATGTTTGCGACCAGGGCCCTGTTCGGCTAAGAAATCTACTCTTTTCAGTTAAGAAATGTATTTGCAAACTAAAAACCACGTCTCAGGATAGCTGCGCATGCAAGTTATTTCGGGTGTATCAACTGTACCCATGTCTCAACTATACTAATACCACTGTCATATAATCATGAGTGCTTTGTTCTCCGCATCGCCGACATTACAAAAATGAAGGGTACCACTCTCAAAAAAGTGAAGACATTCAATGTTCGACTGGCTTTGTAATACATTACTCGAGAAGGTCTTTTAAATGAATTATTCCTTGTCGGATTTATCGGTAGCGCTCATACAAGAACTCATCATGATGGAAAAATGGATCTTGCTGATCGCAAATAACTCTTCCTACGCTAATCAAACTATAATATGACTCCTTGTCAATGGGATCCCTCCTTTTGGCGTGGGTGTGGCAAGTTTAGCCAGCTAAACTTGGGTTAGCCTGCCATGGAGCAGGTTAGTGCTAAGTGATATGTTACTATGGTAATTTATCAGAAGTTGCTTCGCCGAACCCGATAAAGGGGCGTTCTCTTTTTTTAGCCTGGAATCTAGCTCGCTAAACCGCTAAGCTAGCTACACCGAACAGTACCCTGATCTCAACTGGTGATGTGTATAAAAGAAACCTGTCCAAAGAATCATACTGCACACCTTTAACCTCACCACCATGGGCAAGACCAAAAATGTTGACCAAGGACATCAGAGATAAAATTGTAGACCTGCACAAGGCTGGAATGGGCTACAAAACCATCGGCAAGCTTGGTGAGAAGCAGACAACTGTTGGTGCAATAATTAGCAAATGGAAGCAACACCAAACAACTGTCAATCGCCCTCGGTCTGGGGCTCCATGCAAGATCTCGCCTCGTGCGGTATCGGTGATCATCAGAAACGTGTGGGATAACCCCAGACCTACACGGGGGGAGCTGGTGAATGATCTCAAGGCAGTTGGGACCACAGTCACCAAGAAATCCATTGGCGACACACTACGCCGTAATGGTTTCAAGTCCTGCAGCGCACGCAAGGTCCCCCTGCTCAAGGAAGCACATGTACAGGCCCGTCTTAAGTTTGCCAATGAACACTTGAATGATTCTAAGAGGATTGGGAGACAGGATGTGGTCAGATGAGACCCAAATCAAACTCTTTGGTATCAACTTGACGCGTTTGGAGGGGGAAGAATGCTGGATATGTCCCCAAGAACACCATCCCCACCGTAAGTCATGGAGGTGGAAACATTATGCTTTGGGGCTGTTTCTCTGCCAAGGGTACAGGACGACTCCACCGCATCGAGGGGACTATGGATGGGGCCATATCCGTGGAATATTGGGCTTGAACCTCATTCCCTCATTCCCTCCCATTGAAAACGCAACCTTAAGGATTTGGAGAGGATCTGCAAAGAGGAGTGGACCAAAATCCCTCCTGAGATGTGTGCAAACCTGGTGACCAACTACAAGAACAGTCTGACGTCTGTGCTTGCCAACAAGGGTTTCTCCACCAAGTACTAAGTCATGTTTAGCTAGGAGTTCAAATACTTATATGCCGCAACAAATGCGAATCATTTCATAATTGTTATAAAATGCAGTTTTCTGGATGTTTTTGTTGATATTCTGTCTCTCACTGTTAAAATAGACCTACTATTACAATTATGGATCACACACTGCTTTGCAAGTGGGCAAACTTGCGAAATCGGCAGGGGTTCAAATACTTATTTTCCCCACTGCATGTGTTACATCATGTTTAGAAGTGCATCACGGATCCTATTCAGTGTGACATTCTCTGGCCATGAGGATTAAAACAGGACAGTATGGAGACTGAGCTGCAATAATATTATTATTGTGATGTTGTGGATAAAGTCCCCCTTTTTCACAGTTGCTCAATTAAAAAATGATTCTGTTTTGCCTTGTCCGCCCCCCCTTAGCAAAGCCTCTAATATTAGTTGCTGTCCTGACAGATAGCGCCCGACTCTCAAAGTGCTCTTCCTAGCGAGCACCAAGCAGCGTGTATAGTATGGAAGTCACAAATGTATTAGTTACTAAGGCCTGAATATGCAGGTATAGAAGTATGTGTAGTATGGAAATTGAAGTGACTTTTTTTTCTTATTTTTTTACAAGGAATTACTTGTTGTCATCATCTTTAGATTAACTTTCATCTGACGAATATGACAGTGTGCCAAACTGACAGTTACTGTCCTTGTGTGTCAAGGTCTGTGGCCTTATGTTAGTGGCCAATGTTGCAAGTTGCATGTTCACCTAAGCAATATCACTGACTACCTCGAAGGACATGGCAGACAAATTGAAATCTGGTACAATTTTTTATTTTCATAGGCACAGTCTCTGAACATTTTGACCGCACCTTGTAGAGCAGGGCTGGGCACTTAACAAAATAATAAATCACAATGATGCACCTGGAAGACAGATGAGAAAACATGTAATTTTCAAACGTTTTATTTCAGGGGAAACAACGCAGGAAGATTACTGATTACTTGTCCTACACTATTGTAGCCTGCCCCTAAGCAAGCACGCTTCCGTATGTCCGTGTGTCCTGGAACCAAATTTAAGTCCTCAAGGACTACAGCACAGATCATGGAACATAGAATGCACACACCCACTCTTTTTAAATCTCTCCCCAGAGTTACACTTCTTGGCAATATTTTAATTGAAGAGTACTTTAAGAACCTAATAACATTCATAAATCACAATTTTAAAATAGTTATTTGTTCTTCACATGTGTTTATAAAAATGTTTTCCTGTATTAGCAACATACACACACACACTTAAGTCCAAAACTTTATAAATGGTCTCTTTGTGAGACAACTCTCAAGCTATTGTTTATCGATAACAAAACACATTCCCTTCACAATGCCCAGTACCTTGGAATTAATATTGGTCTTATCGGAAACGAGCTCCAAAAGCAAAGTAACTATGCTAAGTTAAACTGAGGGTAGTGAGGTGGCTCCTCTGTTACACAGGTCATATAGTACAGGTGCAGCTCACTATGATGCTATAAAGTCATCAAGCGGCATTGATTATTTATCTGGCTGTATGTCCTCTGAGATTAATAGATGGATGCAGTTCCCAGAGGTGTCCAGCTGCCCCCCATGGCGCATGCCAAGCACGAGGCTCAGGGACAACCAATCATTGACCTGTCAATCACCTTGTCCCTTCACCACTACAAAAGCCGGACCCGCCTCTGAATAGCTATTGGTCAAAAGAAGTAAGAGCTGGAGAAGCATTGTCAGGTTTTCTTTCAATAAAGACTGTGGTGGACAATTCATTGCAGGCCTTGGGTACTCTGCATAATTCACTGTAGCTGTGAGTCCATTAGAAAAAACATGGCACGCGGTATCATCTCACAACATCGAATGAGTGGCACGTTTATGGGTGTGTGTAAATACACCATCATTGGGAAGTCAGCATCTGTCTCAGACAAGCTGTGGCGATTGTCACCAACTAGAAGAGCACAACATTAGTTCATTCACACTCCAGAGGTCACAAGTTCAGAGTCAGAAACTGACTCCTCTGCAACAAATCATGTGGTTTAAAATGGACTGATTTCATGGATGTCTTAAGAGCTGTAGATTGTGCACCACTGTCATTACAATCACCATCATCATCATCATCTTCTTCACCATTGTGGTTATCACCATTATCACGAACCTCACCATTATTATATTCATCGTTGTCAAAACCATCCTCACCGTCATCACATCATCATCATTGTCACCTTGATCATTAATTGCAATATTTAATTTAATTGATACTAAAGCAGCAAACTTCTGTTGCAAACGCCACCAACAGCCCAGCTGACCCTGATTGAAGCTTGCCAACACAATAACTGGTGTCTTTTGGCAGTTAAGCTGGCAAAGACATGCTTGTGAAATCTTTTCATCCATTTTTTCATCCACACAGTGTGGTGGAAAATCTGTAAATTAAATCTTACTATCTGTGTGTATATTATTAACTACTCACAGAGATGGACACACTCCCACTCACAGTCAGAGATTAACACACACTCATATTAAGTCCTAAGCTGGCCACACTCTCCTACTAACATCTACAGATGTACACACACAAACAAACATTTACTCACTTATACAATTACACGCTCACTCACATACATGCGCATACACATAGAGACACACACACACACAGGCAGAAGTACAGAGGCAGACGCCCACGGACCCTGCCTGCGCACACACCCACACACACACACACCGAGGAGTATGATAACATGGCGGCCTATGTCGACTGCATGCGACTCGCACAGTTTTTGTTCAATATGTGAAAAATGATAATACTATATGAATCATTAGAATGTTCATAATAAGTACAAAGATATGGGTGTAACATAGCATGAGATACTACAGTGATAAATGATTGCAAAAGTCTTTAAAATTAACATGTTAGACGCGAGTCGCCATAGGCCTCAGTACTCCTCCTCTAGAGGTCTCTGGGGAGTACTGATAAGACCCACTCCAGTGTCATACAGAGTTCACTCTTGCAGGTGCACATGTTGTCTATTCAGCAAGACAGTTCTACACTATATAAGCCATTGCAATTCTTTGTATTAGTAGTTATGTCTTCGGACATGCTCAGGTTTATGACGTTGGTATTGCACTGACTGAATAAACTTCTTGATTCACACTCTGCCGGTCTGCTGGACTTTGTGAGTATTTTCACCACAAGTAACAAGAACTTAGAGTTTTAACCAGATCAGAAGACTGTATATTTTTCCTACTTTTAAACTATAAATCTGACACAACAACAGAACTACATAGGGCATATCCTGGATGGCTAGTGTGGAAGACAAACTATTTTCATTTCAGTGAGACCATTCTCGGAAAAGTGTCACCCCAAGAGTGACATAACTCAACCAGATCACTGTAAACTGAGGCCTGTCACAAATTTACTGAGCAGGTGGTGTCTCCTGTACATTAGACTTTGATGATGTGCTGCTTTATTTAAGTACATTTTAAAATATTAGATCATTAGATTATAAGTACTGGCATGATGACAGTAACTGGGTTCAAAACAGTTAACTCAGTTAACTTCGGTCATTCATGGATTAAAGTCATGATGGCAGTTTCTTTAAGATATGGATAGTGGAACACAAATAAAACTACACAAACAACATAACTGTAATATGCTTGAGCCAGTTTAAAAATATAAAAAAATTGCCTCAAAGATTCTTCAACAGTCTTGATTAACCGCGCACACACATACACACACTGAGAGAGCTAGAGTAAGATAGATAGACAGACAGCTTTTTTTCCAAACTTTATTGTAAGAAAGAAATGTTTCATATTGTGGTCGAAACGTCATGAACAAAGATCTACCGAAAACCCCAGGAGGGAATTATTTAACTGAGTGGCTCCAGCAGAGGGAGCCAAAGCCACACTAGTACACATTCTTTAAACCCTCCAATCACAAAGACTCAGTTGATTTCAGTTATCACTGTCGCTGCCAAATCTGAGTCCGCTGTAGATATTAGTCGCGCATGCTCAAACACAAACGGTTTACGGCAGAAGGCTCAGGAGCAAACTATCCGTGAAATTAGTTTAAATAAACCTCTTTGTGATTTCAGTTATCACAAGTGTTCGATACAGGAAATCATTGTTTTCCCTTCCTCTGCCAAAAACACACAAAAAAAAACAAAAACAAAACTATATTGTGGTTTTAAGATTCATGGGTATATGTAATTCACATTTCAAAAGCAAGTTTAGAAAAAAAGACAGGAAAAAACAGACAGCCATCTTAATCATAATCATCCCTGATATTCATGATTGATTTCTTGATAGATGTATTGATTGAATGTCAGTTCAGGGTGCTGTGACAGACCTGTAAGAATATAATACTCAAAGAATTAAATCACTTTTTTATGATGTATAAGCATACCAAGATTCCATTCCATACAGTGATACAGAAATATTAAGAACCAACTCGTTTTTATAATTGTATTTGAATTATAAATAGAGGATCAGCCTTCCTTCCAGGCTTCTTATTCTGAGATAAACTGTTAAAAAAGTGTAGAAATGTCTCATAAACTGATGACTTACTCTAACCACTGGGTACCAAGATCCGCCCTGTTAGAAAAGAAATCATTCAAATTAGACCATCATACAAAAAACTTATCTAAAAAAATTAAAAAATCTATGAAAAATAGCCCAGTTTACCAGCGCTGCTTTTTATCCAATAACCAAATGAACTTTAACAGACTAGTATGTTCTGAGTGTCTAAGGTCATCCATTATGCAGTGACATATTTTAACATATTCTATCCTGACTGCTGGATGCATGTTGGTTGCTGGTCATGCACACTACAGACCTCTGGACTTTGTCTTGTAGTAGATGAACCCAGCAGCAGTGACGATTAAGCCCAGCACCAGTGCTGCAGCTCCAATGGCAATCTTATTCCTCTCAGGCTCAGGCATGGAGGGGTCTGTGGAAACGTCACGTCACGTATGATGTGTGAGGTCATACAATCACACATTTGTACACATTTAACATTCATAATCATTGTCTGAACATAAAGACACTGGTACCAAAAGACATATTGGCCCGGTGGAAACAGTTTAAAGCTTAGCAGTGTTACCCGAGTGAAACCATGAAAAGGAACTACAGGTCTAGATGTTATCTAGTGTGCAGCTGCATGCATCCTATTGGGCATCACCTGTGTGTCTTAGCTGCAATGCACTTTTATGGAATTAACTACAGCAGATACGACATGAGGATACAGATGTGCGCTGAACCAGCTATAGCTGCAAGCCAGTTCTCACCCCAGACAAACTCCCTGGGCTCCGTCAGGCTAGCATGCTCCACCATACAGGAGATCTTCTCTCCAGCTTTGGGGGTGAACTCCAGGTGGGAGTGGGTCTGGTAGTACCAGTCTCCATCCGCCAGCTCCTCGCTAGATATCACATCCCCGGTCACCTCCTGGCCATCTCTGTGCCAGGTCACGCGGATCATCTTTGGGTAGAAGTTGTACGCGCTGCACATCAGCAGAGCAGGATGACCACCAGTGGAGGCCTTCCCCATAGTCAGTCTCACCTCTGGCTCAACTGCAAGACATAGCCCTTTGCATTATGTTAACGCACACACAGGCAATAAAATAAGTGTAGACATCACGTGTCTCATCTATCATTTGGTATTTTGAACTCAGTTATAATTAAGAAATAGCAACAATGAAGTTGGGTACTACTGAAGTTAGTTTATACTCTGTGAGCAAATGTTTACTAATTAAATGGATTCAGTGCATTGACATTGAATACATTGAGTAAAAAGTCATACAGTTGACATTCAATTAGAACATTAGGATTACAAAATATATATATTATACTGTCAATAGATAGATAGATTGATATTGTACTTTTTGTAGTTGAATGTTACTCAGACAAAAGTCATGATAAATGCATATTTGGCAATTTTCTCCTTGATCAGACGCCTCTCTAGACACCCTCTAGACAGTCTGATGAGCATGCTGTGTGTGTAAACTGATCTCCCTTCTCGAATGCTTCATATGACTCTTTACTCACTTTTCTTTGTTAGTACGGCATTAATGGTAATCTGGGCATTGCTCTTGCAGATTGTGTCCTTCTGAGCCCTCCTCTGTGCCAGTATAGCTGGATCGTTGTTCCATGCCTCTGCATTATGCACTCCAAACTCAGTGTATCCCACATACTTCCCCACAGTGCTGTTGAACCGTATGACTTCAGCCTTGTTAAATACATAAGACTGAATGTACTCCAGATCACTCAGGTCCCAGGAGCTGAAGCGGCACTGAGACACCGCATTTTGATAATATCCATTAAATCCATCTGCAGATGAAAACACCATTAGCAATATATCTCTACTGTAATATGATCAGCAGTTTAGAGTCATTCTCACATATGAGTGTCTACACATGCAGAGTGTCTGCTTTTTCGCCTGAACACTTTTGACACTAACATGACACTTGATTACAATCTATATGATATGTACTGATACTGTGTGTCATGTTGAGAGACATTTAGAAAGAGGACATGTACAGTGAAAGGCACCAAGCTTGCTTTGAAAATGACTGACTCTTTCTTTTATACGACTACATGTAGGTGTGTACAGATATAAACGGTATGGAACTTACCCACTCCCAAAAGAGTGGAGAGAATGATCACTCCAGAAATCCAATGTTGTGATGAGGACATTCTGCTGCCGTCTGAAGGTGCTAGAGGAAGACACAGAGTATTGAGAGTGGCACATGTGGAAATGGACCAATCAGTGTTGAGCATCGGGACTGTCAGGTGTTCCTATGCAGAGCTTGATTTGAATGAGCTAGAATTCTCATTCAACAGAATTAATTGACATATAAGTGAATGACATTTGTATAGGATACAAATAGTAAGGTATTTATTGATAATGGTGACAGTAATGGTTTCGTTCTGTGTGAATGTGTGCAACCCTTCAAAGACACTAGAACAGCTTTAATTCACTCTTTTTTTTATCTTATTGTTCAACCAACCTTTGGCAGTTCAAAAGGAATCGGTTTACATTGTGCTGTAACAATTATACCTGTACTGTGACAATATTATACATGACATAATTAGACAAAATATGCAGATGATCTGATATGGAGAAAACATTGAGCTTGTCTGCTGACCTCCACTCTCTCTAATGGAAAGTGCTGTTATTGTACCTGCTCTTCTCTGGCAGTGGTTCCACTGTCATGTTTCGACGGCTCAGGCTTGCTCTCATGGTGTTTCTTCAGTGTTTACCATTTCTTCATGATGTTGGTCTACACCAGATCAGTAGAAGATCACCCATACTCCAGCCCCTCACTCTTCTTCTCCTTTAAGCACCTTGGATGGATCGACAGGCCATGTCTTAATATAAACTATTATTTAGTTTTCATTGTGAACATTGAAATATTCTGTCGTCCCGCTACTACTGCGCAGCAACCCTTTATTTGACACTGTGTAGCACATACAGCTTTCACAAAGTATAGAGACTAAACTGACCATACTATAAACTGAAGGGGTCAGTGGGGTCAGAGCTCAGTATCCTGTGGAAGTATACCTCTTCTTTTCCGGAGTGTAAGACAGGACTGTAACACAGATGGCTTTCTAGGTGCAGGTTAGTCGTTGTTAGATTGTGGCTCTAACAACATTCAAGAACTGCATTGTTCCATGTGGTTGACTTTCCCACATCCCTGCTGGTGTTCTTATCTCTATCACCTGTCTCAGTGTTCTCCCTGTGCTTTTCCACACAAGGGTTAAACTTAAGGCAGTAAAATGGTTTTACCCC
The DNA here is from genome assembly GCF_963457725.1 of Sprattus sprattus. Classification (NCBI taxonomy): domain Eukaryota; kingdom Metazoa; phylum Chordata; class Actinopteri; order Clupeiformes; family Clupeidae; genus Sprattus; species Sprattus sprattus. Next base: position 5,219,898 of record NC_137908.1, on the reverse strand, counting down.
TTTTCCCCAGCAGGATTTTTTTTTTTTTTTTTACAGTTGAAGTAAGTGTGATATATTGGTTGCGCCAAACAGAGCAAAGCTTACGTTAATGGTGGCAAGCAAGCCAATGATTTTAGTTTTTGACCTGCAGTTGCTGTTACATTATACATTTCATGAAGCTGTTTACTGTTGTTTGTTATTAATAACCCAAGTGTTTGTCTACCTGTTGGTTTAATTTTTTCATTCCTTTTTTAAATTGCATTCACCAGCTTTCTTATTTCTCATCTTTTTCTCCTTGTTAACTTCAACTTCTGCTTCTTTGTCCCCACTATGTTCTAACACAGAGACACATTAGTAAGTAATGGAGGTTATGGTCTAAATGTCATGCTGAGTCATGTTAACATGCACATCATGTACAGTAATCATTTAGCAGTGACATTGTTCTGTACAATTTAGAGCAAAGGGGAAGTATTGTATGTATGCTCCCTGGATGTCGAACCCATGAGTTTGGCATTGCTAAATTGAGCATAGAGAGTAGTGGATCTGGGGCCGTATTCACAAAGCCTTTTATCTTACCACTAGGAGTGCTCCTAACTCGCGCTAAAACATTTTACGTAGGAGTAATTTCTTAAAAGTGATTCACAACGGCTCTGAGACCTACTCATACTAAGGATAATACAAACTCCTAAGCTTAAGATAAAAGCACCGTTGCTATGGATGACGTCGATTCTCATGCACGAGTTTAGAAGGGGTGAGGATGGTGATTGGTTGTTGACAGGCTCTCTCAATAAAAACTCATTCGTGACGTCCCTCTAACAATCCCACTATATCAACTGAAAATAAGAGAATAAGCTAAGCTTCAAATTAAGTCATATTAAATAGTTATGGACAGTGCAGTTAGCAGAATGCACACGCATGATGACAAGTTTGTGCATCCAACGGGAATGACACTTTGCACGTTAAGAGAAAAAGAAAGCGATCAATATAAAATATGGCAATTGCATGTAATCAAGGCAGTAATAATTAAAGCACCCAGCAAACTGTTAGGCTATTATATTTCCAGCCCTTGGCCCCTTCAAATATCAGCACATACGGCCCTTCAAGCGAAACGAACGTGAAACGTAGCCTAAGCGAAAGCCTACTGGTCCCAGGACCAATAGCCACTGTCAGCCCAGCGGCATCCAGCTGGTAAGTTCTCAAAAACCTGCTGCAGTCCGCTCTCCGTTGAAATGCACGAGTCATCGGTACATCCAGGCCACGGTGGACGTAAACGTCCTCATCTTTTGATGGGGCAATTATTGTCATGTGTGTCCCGGCACTGGACATTCCTGCGATCGCCATGGAATTGACTTTATCTTGTGTAATTGGCGATTGTCCAAAGGCAACTGGATAAACTGTTGGATGATGTGGGGTCTACAGTGCGTTGATAGTTTGATGAATTAAACGGCTGACTGATGATTCCCAGTGTCGTCATTTGCGTTTTCCGCAAAGCCAAATAGGCTACCTTTATGTTTCCAAACATTTCACTTAGGGACACATCGTTGTTTAAAGGCGTCATTGCATCCCGTGCTAATTCTACGACAATATTAAAACCTTCACAGTTTAAGCAATGTCTTTTATCAATTCCAAGTCGGCTGCATCCATCTTACGATTTTTTGCGAATAAGTCTTAGTGACTTAGGAGTCCTCATGAGGAGTTTTAAGCTGTCTTAGACTTAGGTGCTACTTTTAGGGATAAAATACTTTGTGAAAAAAAAAATAGGAGTCCTAAATTTAAGACTACCACGCCCATTATTTTTAGGAGTTTCTCCTAAATTCACCACTTATGAGCTACTTTTAGCCCTAAGATTCTTTGTGAATACGGCCCCTGATATTTAAGTCCAGTTAATATAATATAATCAAGTACTAATCAAGATTACTTTTTATACTCGTATTTACATATTCCCCTTCTGCCACGCAACCTCCACACCCCCTTCCTAACTCCTCCCGGCCGACCTCAAGCAGATGGGTCCCCCCTTATGTGCTGTGGTTCCGCTTAAGGTTCCTTCCTGATTAACAGGGAGTTTTTCCTTACCCCTGTCGCCATTGTGATTGCTCTAAGGGGGTCCAGGCACTGGGCTCTGTTAAGCACCTTGAGACAATTGTATTGTTTTGGCGCTATATAAATGAAATTGAATAAAAGAAGAAAATTGAATTCATTAATCTCAACAAATTTAAATGGATGTTAGGTCATGATTCAAATATATTCACAGATTCATGTCTTCAGTTCATGTACAGTAGTTATACCTTTATTTACTTTATTTTCTTCCAGACTCAAACCACACATAATATTTCATAATGGCCCAGTTAAATTAAACCAGGACGAGGCTAATTATCCTTAATACACAATATTAAGCTTCCTGAGACGTTGCCTAAATTCAGATTAATGAATTGTAGACTAAAGAGTCTCACACTAAGGGGTTCCCTTTACTAAGTCACATGAAAGATTTAGCTGAAACAAACTAATTACTTCAGCTGAATTTGATTTGTATATAGTGAAAAGGTCATTAAAATATATGTCATCAAAATCATTCAGTGGGTTTCTCCTTTATATAAGCAACCTACTCCCGATCTTGAAATCAAGATAATCATTGTCCTCTTTTGTCACCTGAATCTAAAGTCAAACCTGACTTTAAGGCTTCATTTCCATCTAGATTAGCTCTAAACATCCCTATGGAAATCAGATTTTTTAAATCAAGACTAGGGCAAGTCTGAGACTTTTTTTATCAGAGAAATCTGGGTTTAATAAATGGTTTAATCTATGACTTGGCTTAATCCCTGTTTAGAAAATGAGGCCAATATGTTTTATGAAAATTCATAATTCAGGTTTAATCCACAGAATATTAATTAAAACTCCAAAGTAGAATCCATAACATTTTCATAAACATCAGAGAATATTCAAATCTACAGTTAACCAAAGTAAAAATAGTAGTACAAACAGTGGTTTACAGAGGGGTTATTGTGAAGATTCATTCTTCCATTAAACTTTCAACATAATTCTGAGGCAGAGAAACAGAGAATGTCAGGTTTTCTGCATGATCAATATTTCATTCATCTGATGGGAATGAATAGGAAGCCACAATAGAATGCAGTTTCAGTTGCACTGGTTTCCCTTGACGAGGAAGAATGTTCCGGTAGCCACTCCCAGCAGTCCCAGAGTCAGACCCACTCCACAGAACACTGAGGGACCAAGACTGGGCTCTGACGCTTCAACATCTGAGGAAGACACAGATGTGCACACACACACACACACACACACACACACACACACACACACACACACACACACACACACACACACACACACACACACACACACACACACACACACACACACACACACACACACACACACACACACACACACACACACCTCAACATTTGAGAAACACACACAATCAATATTTATATATATCTATAATGATCAATAATCTCAAGCCCACAACTACATTTACTTTAATAGAACTGATGGTAATTTTTGTATACCAAAAGATTCAGTCAAGAAGCAGGTTTAATCCTGTACAGTGATGCACATCAAGGAAGAGAGACAGAGGTTTCACTCAAAAGCTTCACCTATGTCGTCTTCTAATCAGCAATTGTAACATTTTAGTTCTTATCTTTCCCATAGCATAAGGGGTTTAACCCTATAGTCCATTCCCTCCATGAATATGTATTAGATCACTACCTCTGAGACGGGAACATTTCGCACCTTTGTCTCAGGGAAAATTGGTTAAGAGATCCAGCTGTGAGCACATGTCTCAGAGTCCTGTATTGATGAAGGCAAGGTTAATCAAAGACTAATACTTTAAGTTTAACGCGTTATTAACCCATTTTAACGGTGGCAATTTTTTTATTGCGCGATTAACGCGTTTTTTTCTTTTGGCCTCGCAAACTGTGTAGTAGGCTAACGTTACGTTTCAGTGAATGGCGAAATGGATGATAAAAAGCTTCTGAATAGAAAGTTTACCTTTAAAAGTTGTGTTGTGCAAAAGAAGCGAGCTTCACTGTTGTCTGAAAATGTCAACAGGCAGCTGGCTAAAAGCACAGAAGTATTAGGCTTACCTTTTATTGGTAACGTAACTGTTACGGTTCATTGTTTTTGAAATAAGAGGCCTGACTTCTATGTTCACAGCAAACTTGAAAAAAAGAAAATATTAAGCCATGGTTTAACTGCACTATAGGCTGAGTCCTTGTTTATCTGAAATCTGCACTTTATAATTTGGCAATGTTGTTTTTCCAATAAAATAAAACATTGCATAAAGCAAGCCAATCCACTTTTCCATGTTGATAAGAGCATTAAAATAAAATAAAAATGATTGAAAAAAATCATTGAAGGGACATTTAGAATAGATGAGAAAAATATTTGCGCTTAAAAAATGTGCGATAAATCGCGATTAATTTTGAGTTAACTATGACAAAAAGCGATTAATCGCGATTAAATATTTTAATCGTTTGACAGCACTATCAAAGACACTTTGATTTGACCAAGGGGGAGGGGGGGGGGGTGGAGAGGTGAGAACACTTATCAACACCCCTTTCATGTCCACAGAATAAAGACCAGAAATGTAGCAATATGATGTAATGTTTTACCAAACTCTCTTGTCATGGGCCCCTCCAGTGCAGAGTGCTCCACAGTGCAGGTGTAGATGTCCCCCTCCTGAGGGGTGAACTTCAGGGTTAAGAACTGGCTGTAGGAGAAGTCATTAACATTGATGTGGAACTGACTGCTGCTCACTCCCTGGGTCACGTTCTTGTTGTTCTTGGTCCACCTCACAGTGAGCCGGGGAGGGTAGAACCCAGTGATGTAGCAGATGAGAGTGTTGTCAGTGCCCACCTTCACCTCATGTCTGGGGTAGATGGAGCTCATGGGGGGGGCTGGGGACGACGTAAAAGAGTGAAATGGTGTCCCCCTGACAGGAAGACATTGCTGTGCAACACTTTCTGATTTATTATCAGTGACAATTGACACACACACACACACTGTGAACATAAGAGAAACATACAATGAGGGAGAGACAAAGCTGTCTTGTAGTCCTTTCATATGCAGTGAGACACTCAGTTATTACTGCAGTAGAAAGAGGAATGGGAAAGGAGTGAGAGAGTAGTGTCAAAGACAGTGAGAGAGTAAGAGTGAGTGAGTGAAAGAAAGTAGTCCCATAAACTGAGAGTGTTACAGGGAGCTCATCATCCTGATAACATGTACACCTTACTAATGCTGGACGACTATAAAGCCTATAAAGTGTCTTCTGAGTATAGAAATGTACATCGTGAAAAAACTCCACAATGAGCAAAACTGTAAACTCATTTACTGCAGCCATACAATCACAATAATGTGCATGTTAGGCCTACTTGGTCAGTTTTTTTTTAAAGTTAAGTGTCCCAAAACTTTGCTGTCTCAATGACAGTCTGCCTATTGAAGAATGATAAAATGTCAATATACCTTGCAGTTTTTCACTATTGTTAAGACCTAAAAAGCAAAAATTCGGCACAACCTTCACGTCATGTTTCAATCAAATAACTCCCTTATCAGCGTTGCCCTTATTTGCATTAGACTCTGATTTTCCTTGTGAACACTCTAATGTCAATAACACATCACATTGTTGTCAAAACACTGTACCCAAAGTTCTGTTGTTGCACACACTTCTGAAGTAAAATATCAAAGCATCAACCTGGAAGACACAAATAGTCAAATCTCTAAACTTTCAGGTCTTTTGACCAATTTGCAGTGTCTGGAGCCTCTGTTTTGTTGGGTAAACTATTGAAAACTTTGAAAAGATCGACAACCAGAGAAGGAGAGGGATAAGAGAGAGAGGAGGAGGACAAGAAGGAGGAGGAGTAGGAGGACAGAGAGAAGGAAGAGGAGGACAAGGAGGAGGAAAAAAAAAAAAAAAAAAAAACATGTGACGTCATCACCATCCGTTTCAAAATGCTGACCCCCCCGAAGCTGGAGTGATAATTCGAACACTGAGAGAATGAGGACAAGGTGAAGAAGGAGGAGGAGGAGGAGAAAGAAGAAGGAAAATGGTCATCTCTAATGACATTTGGGCCGCTGTGGTAAACAGGTTGTTGAAGGTGGGAAGGAGAAAGTCTGAGAATGAATAGAAGAAACAATGTGAGGGGAGGAGGACAAGTAAACACCACGTTGACTCCTTTGATTTGTGTCCCTTTTACTGTGGTAGTGTATATTGTAGTAGGCCTACAGTGCATTGTAGGCTGTATAAGGACAATACGTAAACAAGGTGTATGGCCCTGAACATTGTGCTTTCTATTTGGTACAGTAACAGTACTGATTGCTCAATAGATTTTGACTGGTTGCAGGTTCATATCAACAAAGAACAAGAGTGAGTTGTTAGTAGTGAGATGCAGGGTACAGTACTTTAGGGGTACAAGAAGGAGAAAGAACAAACACAAATTAGAGCAAAGCAAAGTAGTAATTTCTGATACATTTGTATGGCTACTATGAGAGAACATGTTTTCATTCATCAAAAGTCAATGATAGATAAATATGAAATTTGTTTGGAGGTAAAACATTTTTTACTTCTCCCTGAGAACTATATGTTTTGAACAGTGTGTTTTCTATTTTTTGGTGTATTGTTTACTGACATTTTGAACACTTTGTTTATGATTTGACAGCAGTGTTTGATTTTGAGCAAAGGTAAAACTGTTTTGAGGCGAAAGTTTCATTTTGCAAGAGGATTCAGAGGTTTTGTAAATAGTGCTTGAAGATGAGGTTTTGTGTTTAGAGTTTAGAGAAAATGAGTGACTGTTTCAAGAATGTGTTTTAGCAATTGTAAAAAACTGTAAAAGAGTGAAATGGTGTCCCCCTGACAGGAAGACATTACTGTGCAACACTTTCTGATTTATTTATGTGAGGACAACGGTATTGCTGTTTTATGTTTGACCTTTTATGTTTTTTGTAGGCCTACACTGATACATTTTACAAAAGGAGAAATGGCTCAATGAGTCATTGTCATTCATATGGTGTGTTTCGATGATTGTGTTTTCAATTTTGCACTTCTGTGTGCTGTAAATGCTTGGTAGTGTGCAGCAAATGCTTAGTTGTGTGTACTAAATGATTGTATGTGTGTGTGTTTTGATAATATGGCTGTGTACCAAATGAAAACACAAATTTGAGAGATTTGATAGTAGAGTCATCTTGCAAAGGGAGTGTCAGGTTTAGCATTTTGTGTGTGAGGTTTTCAGTTTTCTGTGTGCAGTTTTGAAAAAGCCGTTATTGTTTTGAAAAACGGGTTTTAGCAATAGTGAAAAACTGTAATAAAATTGCACTAAATTTTTCTTTTTCATGTGGAAAATCATGATCATCAAACAGCTTTGTCCTTAAATATATCATACTGTATATGAGTACATGACCAGTGATTAAAACTGACTGAAGAAAATAAAATCAGTGACGTTATTTAGACTCACCTTCTGCTGCTGCTGGACTTTTGTATGCTTTTACGATTGTTTGCAAGTTCTGTCTGCAGCGCTGCTGGTTTGCAACTGCCCCCTCATACATGCGCTCCACATATTCACCTGGATCAGCAAACTCAGGCATTGTCGAAATATATTTGCCCTTGGTGAAGTCTGCGTGGCCTATCTCTTCCCCATCCACACCAAGCATATTCTCTCCATCTGAATCTGTGCACCCGATCATGTAAATTGTCACATGTACAACTGGAACACAAAACAACACAAAGTTTTAAAACTCCTGCACAAGCTGATAAAATACATGTCAATATGTGAAAGTGATATGGCCACTTCATCCACATAACTCAGTAGAGGTATGATAGATATTCTTTCATTTCATCTAAGTAGCTCTTCACCAACCATGACATCAGCAAGGACTAATTCATAAATTATTCCATTGTGATATTTTGCAGCCTATCCTCAGCGTACACACCATGGTCTATCCATGGTGAACACTAGTCATATAGGACTTAAATCGCAAATTTCATTTAATTGTAAATGCAACATTATCCCATAGAGATAACGTGTGAACAACTCTTCCCCAACTGAACACAAATTCTATGCAGTGTTGAACTTGTCGCTCATAGTATATAATTCACAAGTGTTTTCTTTCCTCAGCATTCTCAATGTGAAAACCCCAGTGAACTAAAAAGAGGCAGTTTACTCACTCTTAGTGTCTGTGCAGATAATCCCAGTAAGGACCAGTAAAACCCATGTTAAAGTCATCTTTGGAGGCAGGAACAGAAGGGGTCTCAGTGTTGAATAGAGAGTGAGAGCACAGGGAAGACAAACTCTCTCAGACTACAGAGAAACTCAACTGAGACACTCACCCAACAACCAATCAGGTAATCAGGTTCCTCAGTGCATCATCTGTGTCCGGGAGAACACTCCTGTCAAATTTCAGTGTAGGATTTCTGTCAAGCCTTAAGTGAGTTAATCACAAACAATATATATTACTTCTTCATCCGATTTTCATTTACTGTTTATAATGAAACCACCCACTGCTTTTCACCGTTTGATTTGTTCAAATGATCACTGAGTTTTTTTCCTGCTGCATACATTCTGAGACCAAAGCAAATGGAAGAGATACAAGAATTGAGGTTTCCAATTAGGCATTAATTGACACCGTGTTCTATCAGGGTAGCATCAGAAACGCACCTCCAGCCCTGTCAATTTTAGCACAGAGGTCAACCTTGGACATACTGTACACACAGACTGCATTTCAGACATCAAAAAGATTTGCAATAGATGAACCCAAGCTTTGTTATATGTTTCAGTTGCACAGCATCTGAGTGTCAGGATACCTGTTGTTTAATACCAAATGTATATTATAACCAAATTCAGATTTGCTTTGAAGGCAATTTGGTTGCTGCAGTGCTTTACAGACCATTTTAGTGCAGATTGTTGGGGGTTCTATTGTTGGGCAGTCATGATGATGTGGTTAGCACATATGGGCTACAGTCAGCGCAAGGTATTCTGTGAAGGAGGGCCTTTACAGACCCCGGGTACAACATGGAGCCCAACCAGTTGTTGTTGTGTCCAGCTGCTTAGGTTGGGCAGTTGTTATGGGGGTCAGACACTGAGTGTTATGCAGAAGTCAGAGGCTTCAGCTTCTCATATTCCAAGCTTTATTTGGCATAGAGCCACACTCCTCTGAGGTGGTTCATTTGGGGACACGCAATATACATATTTCACTAGCCGGATCAAGGAGCGAGACCTGCTTAAAAGGTGCAAAATGCTGCTGCCATAGAGTTTACAAGAACCGGGGAAGACAATCACGTTTAAGGAACTCTTAGTGGTGAAGCACCAGCATCCAGTTTTAGATTTCAATGGTCACAACACCATCCAACATGAGAGCTATTTATTTATCTCTGTGACAGATGCATTCTCTGGTCTCTGATACTGGCTTCACCACTTTGTTATTTTCCCTGATGAAGCTGAACTGAGAGGCTCAGTGCTGAGGTCCCATCCAAGCTCCACCACACAGTCATAACAAAGAGAAGCAGCCACTCAAGTTTAACCAGCCTGGGAAAATCCCCACTGATTCCACTTCATGCACCAATCACAGGCCCTGTTACAAGGCCATCACCTGTTGCCGGGTACAAATCACATTTGAACATGTTCGTATTCGTGTTTGATAGGGTCCATCGGTGGATATGGAGGTCTGGCCAGGAGTCTTCCTACCATATATGCAGCTACTTCCTATATGTGTAGGTGTGTTTCATGTATGGATTCAGTTGGCCTATGGCTACATACATTTACAGTGGCTTTGTACCTAATTTGCATATTTTAGCTGGTATGCTGCTCAGCTCTGGGACCAACTCTATTCTTAATGGGCTTTTAGCTGATACATGGACAGTGAATGTTTCAGCTAAAAGCCCATTAAGAATAGAGTACCTGAAACCAGATAACAAACAGCATCTGAGAACCGTATGGTTTGAGTCTAGGTTTGAAATTGTCTTCAGTTACGACACCTTTATTTTCATCAGGAAATTGGTACACTATTATGACAGACCCAGTGTACACTATTATGACAGACCCAGTGCACACTATTATGACAGACCCAGTGCATACTATTCTGATAGACCCAGTTATTATTGTGTTGTAACACCTTCCTTATAAGGAATACAAATCCAATTAAAAACAAGTCAACATTGATCCCACAGTGATATTCTTATCATGATGTCCATGACCCACACTTTATTGCACACAAGCAAAGTTTACACACCAAATTGTTACCCCCAGCATGTACATTTGGGGGCAATATGCTCCTACGATGACAGCAAAGTCCCTTTAGGGCCTAATATGTTCTCTCAGGGTGATCTGTCTCATGATTGTAAAATGCCGAAATCAAAGGTGAAATCTTGCAATGGCATTTAGACTGGCAGACTCTGCAGAGACAACAACAGATCATTCCAGCTAGACCAGTTTGGCCTGGTGATTCAAACAGTGCTTTTGCGAGCAAGGGCCTGTCTCACTCGTAACCATTCAAATTACCACAGCAACATGATGTGCCGTAACCATTCAGATAAAAAAAAACTTTTCAGGTGAAGGACACTACTTACACAGCAGAAGGATTTGTTACTAACTACTCTAATTCAGATGCCAACAGAATTTTCAGCCGTTTACCTCAGATTCACGTAATGGCTTCAAAGTCCTCAATGAGTTTGTTATATTATATTATCTTGTAACCATGAGCCCAAGATTAATCCTGGACGTATAAAAGGTTGGCCTAAACTACCAGCTGTGGTGAGACCTGGCTCTTGAGCTAGTGCCCTTCATGTTTAATGTTTAATGTTTAACTACTTGGGGGAAAAGGAGGGAAAAGGAGGAAGAACAACTAACACCAGACACACAACATTCATACAACATTCACTCAACAAATGGAGTCTATGTCCCTGCTGTTTGTGGTTAACACGAGCACAGACAGCAGAGAAGAGAGAGACATGTCACAGAAAAGTCCCTACTCTCCCCCAAAGGTCTCCTCACACTACTTCCTGTTTCACTGAAGGGAAGAAAGCCTATTGGCTGCTGTTGTGACTTCACTAGTTACTAGCAGAGTGAACTCTGAAACAGGATGAGGGAGTAGTTCTGGGCGTTACCGGGAGATTCACTCATGGTACACCAGGAAATACAAGGTCACTAAAGTTTATAAAAATATATCTGTTTTCACCACACAACACCACACAAAACCCCTGAATGCAAAACAAATTTCTGAAAGACAGATTTTGAAACCTGTCAATAGATAGTATCAATCTAACATCTGAATTCATGCACTAACATGCGTTCGAATATTGTGCTTAATATTAAAATAAAAAAAAATAAAATTGATAATAAATAAATCTAAATAAAATTGCTTTTAAAAGGCTTCTGTGTGACATAAATGTTAGAACAGAGAGTAAAAAAAATCTCCTCAGAAGGAATACTTGTTTTGCCTCTGAGAAAGCCCATGAAAAAAATGGAAAACACCAAAATAGGCCAAATGAGGGCCAGTTGCAGGTCAGTTTTGTTAAGAAGGGAACGATCTGGATTGCTAAGAACTAGGACGGGACAAATTAATCTAACCTGCATTGTCTGGATTGGTCTAAACTGAGAAGGGTTAAACCTTGGCCAAATCACCCTTGTCAAGTAAGACACTTGTGTCAATGTGCCAGTGTGTATGCCAACATTAAAGCATGTTTTTTGCCATGTGAGTGTGTAATGATAGCTTCACACAGAGAGCAGATACGTGATTTTGGCAGCAGGAATGTATCTGCTGGCCTGCAGTCAATCAAACAGCTGAACATACTTGAACACTACAAAGCTTCATTCTAAGTGGATTTGGAGTAAATTTTGATGAGAGTTTATAGATGAATAGGCCTTCAACACCAGAAACTGAGGGGAGTCTCTCCAAAAATGCTCCTGCACCTCAACTGCTAATGTACTGTGCTGTAAATCACTTTGAAGTTTGAAAAGTATCAGATTTTGTCTGGGCATTTAAGATGAATAATTCTGAAGGGATTTGAATACCATTGTGTACTGATGATGTCTCTGCACGGTTCAACAGGAGCTGATCTTTGTCTCAGACCTGGGGATGCCATCTATGAGGAGAAATAAGGGACGCCCCCTGAGCTCCAAACAATAGTGTTGGATTCATTATGAGATGCAAAATCTAAGTATTATTATTATTATTATTATTATAATAATGTACTTTATTGTATTTATTTATTTTTACAATGGATGGGTGGCAGATCCACTGATAAGTGGGTGATCTGAGGACATGGGTGAAACAATGAATTATTAAAGTCAATGTGTCTGCTGTCCTGCTCACATCTTGCCATCTATAAGATCTTGTGCCTTCCATGAGACAAACACTAAGTAGTGGTTCAGTTTTAACGTTTACGTTAAGAGTACTCCATTCTGTCTTGTGCCATGACCTGCAGACAGGATACTGTGAAATGGACAACTGGACAGCGACCAGAGATGGGAAGGCCAGGTCTAGGAACATTATTGAGCCCTCCTGTGTTTTGGGTCAACTGTTAAGGAGTGCGTTTAGCATTGCTGTGACATGACCATTGATAAATAATAAATACTCATTTTCCCCACGATCTTTATCTCTTAGATCCCATGGTTGTGGCACATTAAGGCTTTCTTTTAGTGCACCACCTGATCCGCTGATGTGCTGAAATACTAAACTAAGACTCTCACCCTGTGGGTCAAATCAGCTGGCTCAGGCCACGGATGCAGCACAAACATTAAAGGACTTGCACCTTCCACCGCTATCCTTTCACTCCCTCTGAGAATGAAGAACTTCCAGCACACAAACTGGATCCGTGCACGACGCCTTTGGGTTTCGCGTTTGCATCTGATGCAGACCACCGAAAGCCACTTCCCCTAAACGCTTAGGCCAAGAGGAAGATAAACACAAGCGTCTGCAGCCATCATGTTTGTCCACCTCAAAACTGCTGACCTGATACGCATAGATGAACTTCTCCTTTATACGTGCAGGCGATCGCAGACAGCACTTTCAATATGACATTGTTTGGCTCAGCATCCTCATAGCAAACCAAACCTTAAGTGCTGTGTTTGTTTGAGTTTAAATGATAGTAGAAGATACTGAGGGTGTAATGCAGATGCAAGGCCCTGATGCTGGAGTGAAAAGCTTCCTCTTCTGACAATGCTGACAAATGAAGTCCAGCTTTCTGACAGGCATGAAAGCTAACTAGCGTTGTGTTTGGATACATTCATGGTTGTGTAATTGTAGAGGATGCTGACCATGGGAGTTGTATGTAGTAGATACTGGGCGTGATGCTGAATCCAAAGGCCTCAGTGTGAGCAGTGTGGTTGACTAATGCATCCTTTGTTGCAGAGCTTCATTTTACAGTATGTGTGGTCAACCATGGGATATTGAGAACCTACAGGCAGTAGTGAATAAAGTGACCAGTTGAACCACTGCAGAATCATAATGTTATATGATTTATATAGTTTCAAAGACACATTTTTGGTAAAGGTTTATGTATGTTTACGTATTATGATTAATATTATCAGTAGCAGCAGAAGTAATAGTAGTAGCAGTGCTGCAAGGCCTTTTTCTGTCCTCATGTGATGCTAATGGAGGTCAAAGCAGACTCACTGTTTTTTTCCATTGCATTGTTTGTTCTCAGAAAGCAAAAAAGTGAAAGTGAAAATAACTTTGGTACACAAACATCCCCTTTTGAAAACCTACTCGGAAAGTCTCGAATAAGTACCAGTTAACATTCAGCCAATGAGGTCTTTTCAAAACACAGACGTCATCTGTTGCTGGAAATAGACTCATTTCAATTTGAAGAGAACCTTCAGCTCAGGATACCAGACTCTGTGGCACAAGTCTGTGTGACACAACAGCGCCCCCAGTGTCAGATTATGCTCATTACATCCAGTGACACACCCTCTGGGAAAGTCCCTCGGGTGCAAGACTTTATTGAAACCAATGAGATTAGATAATCACCTGTTGCTAGGAAGGGCCCCATTTCGATTTGAAGAGGAACTTTTGGGCTGATGTCTTATTATTTGCTCTTCTAAATGAGGCACTGGGAATATAATTTGTATCTGCAAAAAAGTGACTAAATAGAGTTCCACAAAATGCCTTTTTTTATAGACTACTGATAAAAAAAGAACCTCACAGGGGTGTTTATATAGAACTTTGGCGCATAAAAGGAGCATATAAATCTGTCACAGAACAGTAGGTGAATATCCAAGCCATTTAAACACTGTGTGTGAGTGTCAGAGTAAGTCTCGTACAAATAAAGTTGCTTGTTTTTTTTTATTTATTTAATGCCCCATTAACCAACACATTTTGACCCTGATTAGGATTTAAGTTGAACATTTATCCCATGATTAGGCTGATGGAAAAGGTCTGTTAACCAAAGAGTAAATTGCTCTCTCTAGTGGTTAAACTATAACATTACCTGGACCAGTTTACACACAAACTGTAGAGTTAAACGGAAAAAAAAACAAGACACTAATGAAACCTGGGAGATGGGAGATGAAGAGATATTGTACTTTTCACAGAACTAGATTTTTTTTTTTTTTTTTAAGGGAAAGATATTCATCCAGCTTTCATGCCAACTAAACTTCTAAAATTCTTGTAAGGTCTCCAAACTGAACTCAGTTCATGCTTTGTTTTTTTGTTTTTGCTCAGGAGTTTAAAACAAGATAGGAATGTGCTATATTGTAAACAGCTCAACAAAATATGTATTTGTTTGTAAAGAACAGGTTAGGGCTAGGGTTATGCCCTGATGCTAATGACAGGCTCTATTTGGTTAACGTAAAAGTAGATGACATAAGGAGCGCTCAGTCATCTGCGCCATCTAGTGGCTGAGAGGAAGAGAGTAACTATGCTACATTTGAAATGTAAGATGGGGGTAGCAAACTGAGATATTTGGAATGTTGCCTTCTTGGACCCACTCAATCTTTAAAATGTATTTGTATGCGCCTTGAGTGAGACCTATTGGACCCACTCAATCTTTAAAATGTTATTTTAAATAAGAGTGAGACCTACTCAATCTGGCGGTTGGTCTGCGTTTGTCTGGGCAGTGTACAGCCAACTTATGGTTCAGATCTGTTTTTGTTTTTGTGAACAGCACACAACACATGAAATTTGATCTCATCCTAAATTAGATCCAGGTCATATGTTTTGCAATGTAACTTCAGTCTGAACAGTCATTTCAAGATTCAAGCGACTTTTTCTTCACTCTAGATTGTCATTCATCACAACTCTGTGCTGGCAGTGAATACAAACATGGGAGATAGCTAGCCTGGATACCAGCCTCCACTCCACAACATTTTTGGTCTGGGAGATTCAGTCTGGACTTGAGCTAGTTGGGAGAGATTCAAGTTTTCGGAAAAGCAATCTGACTACGGTAATCAAATTGTAAGGGCGGGCTTTATACGTTGATGGACAGATGACCAACCAACGCTTGAGTTGATTAGATAGATAGAATATAAATCGAACAAAGATGGCGCCGTCTCGGGAGCTTAGTGGGACATATTTTATATGATTTAAGCTATCTACACAACTTTTTTATGTCTACATTGACTCGGTTAGTTGTGTATGTGCAACACGAATGTTGCCGAGGATTATAGGTCTTAACTGAAGCGCTCTAGACCATTATTGATAGGTTATTGCTAACGCTTAGACAAAAAATCCATTGGAATACATAGTAGCTAGTTAGCTAGCCTTGCTGCTAATACGTACGTGAGCAGGCATATCTCACAGATATTGACAGCGCATTCATTTTGAAAGAGGAACAGAGAAACGCGATCAAGGCATTTGTCGATCGAAAATTATGTTTTTGCCGTCCTTCTTACGGGATCCGGTAAATGTTTTAATGTATTAGATGGTCATACTATGTTGCTCTGATTAGTTGTAGGTATCCAATTGACCCTTCCGCGACCACTCCCCAAAACGGTAACAGATCAATCAATCATAGCATAGCAACGGTTACTAAGCTCGGGACCTCAGTCAAGCGAGCCATTTTGATGAATGGAAGTCAATGAGAGAGACGTCTGCTCGAGAAGAGAAAATGAAACGTTGCTCTTATGGAGTGTGTAATTCTGACAGCCGATATCCAAAAAGGCTGGAGGGAGGGGTAACATTTTACCCCTTCCCGAAACCCAAGACCCAGAGAGAGAAATGCATGCTGTGGATCAAACAATGTGGACGACCCCCCATCAGTTTAATGTCAGCAACGTAAACAGAAGCACCTACTTTGTTCCAAGAAGCTATGTCGCTAAAATCTGCCCACTGCATCGAAAACGTGAGAAAACCCTTGCTTAAAATACAATTCAGTTTTACCACCTTACATGTTTGCGACTGTGTAGATAATAGAACAAATAAACATAGCTGGAATGAACCTGTTAGCCTTAGCATTTGTCTGTCTACAAACACGGCATGTAATGTCGTGGTTGTAGCCTATACAAGCATATTGCAGACCCTTTTGCCTGCTTCGATCTGAGATCTTGCCGTTTTTCCAAAAACTGCTTGTGATTTCTTTGGGTAGAGCTGAAATTGACACGGTTGATAACATGTTGCCACGCCATTCATACCAATGCTGAGAACCTGGGAAACGTGAATGCTTGACTGATATAGCAACCGTTGCTAAGGGGGCGGAGTTTGCGGAAGGGTCCATTGAGCGAAGAGGCATTTTTTTTTCCTGGTTCGTTGAAACACGCCCCATAATCACAACTCAATGGCTCAGCATCAGACTCATATTCTGACTAGAATTATGAGTATGACATCATCAGGCTAGGAGATGTTAGACCTCACAAGTATTTGGGGTGAGTCTTCTCTACGAGCAAAACTTGAGGTGTTGTATCGTGACCAGTCTGTGTTTGGAGCGTATCAAAACTAATGATGGCGAGGTGAAGCTTTACAAACAAGTGTTGGTTGATAACTCAAAGCTTTTCAAATCAGACCTCGGCTGACCAAACTTAAGAAAAAGCGAAAAATGTTTCTCAACCGACCAAGAGATGAATCTCAAAAATGAACAGATGGCTAGATGAATAAATACATGAATCAGAAATTAGGTTAGTCAAGATTCTGGTCTTAAAATGTCTTCAGATCTGGGTATCACCGTGGATTGCCGATAGACCTACATATTCAACTGTAGGGGCAATATGTAATGTAAATGGTAAATACATAAAGTACTTTTACTGATCAGTTTCCCACCTTTCATTGCTGCACCCAACGCCATTTTAATCCCCTAAAAAGATAATTTGAAATTGAGCATGGTAAGTGTTCGATGAAATCACCTTTGTCAGCACCTTTCTGTCAAAAGTGGGACATGGTTCCTTGACACCCCCTGCTGTCCAAATACTGTCACTATAAATCGAGAGTGCTGTTCAAACACAGGATAATACAGTATAGTGTCATTTTTCATAACATTTTCTATGATTGAGTTGGTGTTACCTTAACTAGCCCAGATTGTTGGGTGGAAACAGCGAGGTGATGAAGATTAGGATGTTCACGACAACAGACTATTTATTACAGTTTTTTTTGTATAGACAATGCAAGTAGTTCATGAGACACAAACATGACACATGACAACGTTTGCAAAATGCTATAAAATAATAAACACCATTTTCTCTGAAATACACAGCAAATATTTGAATGCACTGCACTGAACATATTTGTATGCACTGTAATGGGTGCCATATTATAAACAAAACACATGATCCACAGTGCCTTGCATAAGTATTAACCCTCTTGGATGTTTTATCCTTTTATTGCTTTTATAAATCAATCATGGTCAATATAAGTTGGCTTCTTTGACAAAAAAAGTATGTCAATTAAATAAATTATGTAATAAAAAAATAAGTGATTGCATCCAATAACAGGTTAACAGAGGTTCTCCGAAAAAAAGACTCAAAAGCAGGTAAGAAAGTTATCAGGACAAAAACTCACAAGCTCATACAACACAATAACAGGGAGTCATATTAAGACTGAGCAAAAACACAGAAGATCAGGGTACTATTCGGCGACACTCGCTAAGCGGTTTAGCGAGCTAAACTCCAGGCTAAAAAAAGACAACACCGCTTTAGCGGATTCGGCGAAGCAACTTTTGCTCAATTTCCATGGTAATTAATCGCTTAGCCCTAGCCTGCTCCAGGACAGGCTGAGCAAAGTTTAGCTGGCTAAACTTGCCACACCCACACCAAAAGGAGGGATCCCATTGACAAGGTTAATAGTTTGATTAGCGTAGGAAGAGTTCTTTGCGATCGCCAAGAAGATCCATTTTTCCATCATGATGAGTTCTTGTATGAGTGCTACCGATCCACCCGACAAGGAATAATTAATTTAAAAGACCTTCTCGAGTCATTTATTGCATACACCACCGTCGAACATTGAATGTTTTCTATTTTTGTAATGTCGGCGATGCGGAGAAAAAAGCACTCATAATTATATGACATTGGTACAGTTGATAAACCAGAAATAACTTTCATGCTCAGCCTGAGACGTGATTTTTAGTTTGCACATGAATACTAACGTTTTCTTTGATCCCAGGAAATTTGAGCACATAACCCATCACCATTACGGAGATTTGGCTAAAGTTGTTTTACCTACTTTAACTTACATCATTGCAAACGTTTAGTTTTGCAAACGTGTCTAGTTTTTGTGCAGTGGTGGATGGTGGATGTGGATGGTAAGGTGGTTGAATGATAAGAAGAAAGAAAGAAACACAATTTATTTGCATTGCTTCAATTAATTGAATTTCTTATTAATACATTTTCATTTAGTCATTTAGCAGACGGTTTTATTCAAAGCGATTTAAAACTACAATTCTAAAGAAGGTGGAGGGAATCGAACCGGCGAGTAACTGCATGCAATCCCTACGTTCTGCCCGCTACACCAAAGTTGCATGTTTGGGTCAAGAAAAGATATCACTACTTACACAGCCTATGGACAGTTTCTTTAATGCTGTTGCAGTCGCAACAGTGATGAATTTTGACATGATTATGGTCTTGAATTCTTCATAAGGCGTTTATGGTCATATCCCGCCTTAGCGGAGAAAAAAATGAGTCTTTTTCTTTGAGTTTAGACCATTGTACCTTTCAAAAAAATCATGGTTTTGGGGATCGACCTTTCTTGCCTTTTGAAGCAAGACGTGCACGCGCACTTAAGCTGACGAGATAAATTAACTTGAGGTTAAAATAAATTAGCACCCGTCGCCAGACCGGCTTGGCCTGTTCTCATTTAGCGAGCTAGTTTATCTCCAGTTGCGAGCTAAATTAATTATCTTAGCTTCAGTTGTACGCCGAACAGGGCCCAGGTGGCTAATAAAGGCAAACAAATAAGGCTCAGGTGAGCACAATGACACAATCAAGACAAGAATCAAACAGAACCAAATTGCAGTTCAAGAACCCTGACTGTTGGTGGAGACTCAGGGTCTGCCAATGACTGTAGTTCCGGTGGAGGCAACAAAATGTGTGTCAGACTCTAATGACAAAAAAAGAAAATACGTTGAATAAATATATGATTCACACTATGAACTACAATGCACATTGCACAAAACAATTTACCATTCCGCACTTTACTTTCTCCGCTCATCTTTTACTAAAAATTGACAAGCACTTAAATATCTAATAATCAGATAGGCCTTTGCAATAAAAATCTGAAAACAGCCAATAATTTGTACATATAAAAGTCACTACATAAAGCAAAGCATCACATTTTTTCCAGATTATAACCTTCTCAGATTTAAATATCCGGAAGTAGCAAATACACAAAAACCAGAGTCTAGAATTTAAAGTACTTCAGATTTTTACAAGGTGTAATAAAAGTACTCACGTTCTGCCTTGTTGTAGCCTGTCAAGAAAAAAATATGGAGAAAATGTACATGAACACACCAAAGCTTCATCAATGACTGAAAGCAGACACGGATCATTTAACATAATTGTGGAAATTGAATCCTGACATTAAGGCAACTCACCTCTCTTCTTCATCATAACCAAGCAAATAATGGAACAAGTAAGAATAAGAGCTCCAATCACACATCCAGTTATAATGGCTACAATAATGTTTCCTATAGGAAAGAAAAACCAAAATGAAATCAGTGACGCCTCTCTCACACTGATGCGTTGGAATGTGTTGATGCGTCAGGGTTAACGCATCCCCATTCATTTTGATTTGCGTGGTGTCTGAGCACACTGTCTAATGATAGCGTGCTACTACTCACAGGGTAAAAGCTTGCTAGTGACGTGATTGGTTTGTTGACCTGTCAATCTCACTCTAATGTCTCCGTTATCAACAGAACCCCATGCGCCAGACTCCTCCTCCGTCTTCCGTTGGATCAACGCATTCAAACGCAATGTAATGTAAATGGTAAATATATACATGGCAGTGGCGGTGACAAAAAAATAATGTGTTGCCCCTTTATTCCAGGGCAGAGCAACTGCCCTTCAAAATTCCTGTGCACGTCCCTGCTGTAGGTCATCCACCAGAGAGGCACCACGAGCGAAAAGGGAGTCGACTGCGATATTTTGCTATAAACCAGAGTGAGGGATTTACATTTAATTGTAGCAGCTACATGCACATGAACGTTTAACAATATATCCCTAAAAGGTTGCAATGCCACCAGAAATCACATTACATATTTTATAATATATATCTTGAATTGTGCATTTAGTATCCCTCTAATTAACTTGTATTTGGCTGACTGCTGAATCAGTAGCCTATGTTTAAATAATGAATTTCATTAAGTGATGTAATGTTTCCATGACATATACCAGGACCTTGAATATATTGTTATGTTATATTGCTATAATATATATGCAAAGTATGACTGTGATGCATTACTGTACGTATATTACATTTGAATTATGGGTATTACATAAATTAAGCAGGAACTGGACCTTCTTTCAGAACTGATATCCTGCATAGCATCATATGAGTATGCTCCAAAGCTCTGCTCAAAGCCCCATTTGTTCGAGGATATTAAACTCGGAAATCCCGCTCCCTACCCTGCCCTACTCTCATCGACCCTGTGCAAGCACACACTAGTAGTATTTACCATTCACTTACTGTCAACTTTTAATCGATTGTGATGGATTAAAATAGTGGTGACAAAATCCTGATTAATTAAAAAGTAATAAATAATTGAATACAAATAAATTAATATAAAAAATTAAAAATTACAAATTTATTAATTAAAAAATTAAATATAAAAAAAATTAAAATTAAAGAAAATGATAACCTGATAGACTCTTATAATTGTGGGGCAAGTTGTCATTAAATTAAACTATATGATAGTTAATGATATCTGATGACTGGTGTAGTGTGTTGAGAACCCAGACATGTATTGATACCAATGATTATTAAGTTGTCATTATACTAAACTGTATGATGTCTAATGATATTTGATGTGTATTAGTATAAGTTTATATTAGGCACCAAGGTGTTATTGTAGGCATGTCCCTAAGCATAGTTAAGTTTTGGGCAGTGTGCTTGTTAAAACACGTGGTTAAACGGTTACGTATTATGCAGCCAGGTGCTATGTTCACACAACCAGGTAACTCTAAGCATGAAACATTGATGTAAACGTCTGCATATTTTTAAAACTTACAAGTGTCAACTGCCTTACTGACACCACAGAGGACTGCCTGACTATATAAAAGGGTTAACAGGATGTTTAATGTAAACTTCTAACATGTGTTTAAAACATGGGTCCTGAAACTATTACAGATAAGTGTACTTTGGATTAAACCCCAAATTACACTTCTGACCCCATATGTAACTGTACATGGATCCATAGACCTATGCGAAATGGATCCTCGAGGTGCCTTTAGCTGATAAGACACACTAAGTCGCCATGTGTACACATAATGATTAACTTGGAGTAGTAACTTTTCAATGGGGAGAGATGTAGCCTATACGCTGAAACACCAGTAAAAGAGGTACCAAAATGACTATATGATATCAAAATTAATCTGAGGATGATGCCAAAATCAGCAGCCTATAAACCATAACTCAAAAAGTGTAAAATGACGTAGCCTATAGTATTACGTTAAGCACATAGCATTAATATTAAAAGACCGGTGGTTATGTAATGGAAAACAGCCACACACACACACACACACACACACACACACACACACACACACACACACACACACACACACCCACACACTCACACACACACACACACTCACACACACACACACACACACACACACACACACACACACACACACACACACACACACACACACACACACACACACACACACACATAGCTGATAATATGTCCATACTTAGAGACGGCCACAGCTGATCATACAGTAAGATATTCTCAGTACATGTTAAAAAACATGTGTGTAATCAGGTATAAATATGAGGTAGTGTAATACACAGCATTAGCTAGACCACGAACACCAGTCCAGCGAAACCGGCGTGACAGCAAGAGTCTACCCACGGCAAACTAAACTCCAACGAAAACCAACCCCCCTTTTCAAGATGCAGAACAATGATGCTACCGGTAAGAATGTCTAAATTTTATCATTTACATCAGCATGTTAGAGATGATATACCATTGTAGCCTACTTTATTCTATAGCATCCATCTCATGTTTTTTTTTTTTTTTTTTTCTCGTTTGTAGCATACGTTTAATTACATACATATTATTTGCCAAATAGATGACTTTTTGAATATGCAAAGGTGAGCTAGGACACTGAACAAAGTATTTGTGAAACTGGTCCACATTAAGTTGATTCAAAATTATTGTAAACGTTATTCAAAATATTTGAACTCGGATCAAACAGCGGTTTTCTTACCCTGCAGGGAATGAAGTGATAACATAGAGTCCGTTACAAGATCCGATCATGATTGTAAGACTATTCAACTTTTAGAAAAACATATAGTGTATGTTAGTCAACAGTACCCATCATTATTTTAACTGTGGAAAGCTTTTTTTTTTTTTTTTTTTTTAAATACACAGCGGACGAGCCAATGCCTTTCTTAGAATCTACATTGGACCTTACAGATCAAGAAACAGGTAAGCCCTAATCGCTATTACTGTCACCGTGTGTGTGTGTGTGTAGTTATAAAGTAAACAGATATACATAATAGTTGTAATGACATACGATAGATAGCATCATGTTTGGCTGTCAAACACAGTTTATTAACATCTGTGTTGTCTTACTCACATGGGTAAGGTAACGTATAACCCAGAGTCCACACAAGCACATTAATGTTATTTATGGTTGCAGTGCGACACCTACAGGCCATTGTTGATACCACGAATCAAGAATCAGGTAACCTATTCGCTATTATTTAAACATTGGTTATATATTTAGAAAACGATCATCCAAACATGTTGTTAACGTTAATATATGTATATTTGCAGCCCGTTTTATACAATCACTGCTTGATATATCCGACGCTGCTCCTAACCGTGTGTATCAAGCAACTGAGGCCAAGACATCGCAAGTTAAAAACTCAAGCCGGAAGCGAAAACCCGATTTACCATCAAATTCCAAGCCATTTAAAAGGAGTAGCGAGCGGTGTGATGTGAATAAAGGTATGCTGTGACAAGTAATAAGTACAATGATGTATGTATGGGTAAATTATATGGTCTTACATATCATTCTGTTTTTATGCAGTCCTAAGGCCAGCTGAAACGCCCAACACAAATGGCAGCAGTGATGTGACTCCATCAACCAGAACTATGTGTGGTGGCAATATTGGTAGGTACATTTTAAAGTTATGAGTTTGATTAGTCTTATGATTAAAGTTTTTTTTTTTTATTATTAATTAATTATTATTATTTTGTAATCAGTTTTTCAATGTATTAACATTATTATGTTTTGTTTAATTTATTTCAGTTATGACTACAGTTGTACCGACCTCAACCATCACCAATAGTGCTGAGCAGACTGCTAAAGAGATATGGACCGATTCCCAAGACGTCTGCTGGGTTAAAAAATAAAATTGAACCGCTCGCTGTACCTGACAAACGCAGAGGACGAAAACAGGCCGTCATACAACCCAAGCCTACAGTTCTGCAACCCCAGACAGTCATCACACGGCCAGGTTTGGCCCCGTTTGGAACCGTCCCTGACCCATCGACTGCTAGAAGCTTGGCTCCGTTTGGATCCATCTCTGACTACACGGCCTCTAGTAGTTTGGCTTCGTTTGGCACCATCTCTGACTTCTCGGCCGCTGGACCTCCACCAATTGAGACTGACACACCGGTTCTGGATGGTGTACGCATAAATGACAGGTTGGTGCCAGATCTGTTAGATCGTCTTAGAAATGTTGAAGAACTAATCTACAAGCAATATGTCTTGCTAAACGAACATATTAGAAAAGCACCCAGATATGACTTGTCTGAAGTTGATTGGAATCGCCTATGCGAGGTATTGAATAATATCTCTGTGGATTGTAATTGTAGTGTTTGAGTTATGTGCTTGCTATAGTTTTATTTCCATTTTTTTTTTTTTTTTCTTTAATCTTATATGTTTATTTTGTGTTTAATCTGTTTGATCATGATGATGCTGAATAATACTTTTAATGCTTTTAAAAATTGCCATGACATAGCCAGTACTGGCATGGGCATTGTTTTTTTTTTTTTTTTAAATAAATAAGTGAAAAAACTGAATACGGCATAGACATGTATACATCCAGCAAACGCATGAGAACTGACTACAACATTACCAATGATGTTAACACATTGAGTGAGGATCTAACACATTTCAATAGGGTGTTAAGATCACTAACTAACACAAATGATACAGTTAATGACCTCACAACATCCAGCAGTGAAGGTGTGGCCAGCCATACCATAGACCCGCGTATGTTAACACAGATAGGGGGTGGTAGCAACAGTGATGGTGGGTCCAATGTATATAATTTAAATACAGAGGCTGTAGAACGCTTGATTAGCGAAGGTGGTGTATTGGGTGATTACAGAGTGGTAGCAAGACCACACTTCAATGGTGTAGTGTTGAGTAGATCCCTAAATTTTAGGGGTGTAAGTGGCACAGACATAGGTGTATATATCACGCAGATATTTGACAAATTAAACAGCATAGTGGAGGTCTCTAGAACTCTTGCCGGTGAAAATGGAGTCGTGAACATCACATTGAAAGGCGATAGCCTTACTGACATTAATGCCATGCTTACCCCTGCAAATGGTTATGCTTTAGAATACTTTATGGACTGCATAGAGAGAGTTTTACAAAGCAATGAGATCATTTTAACAGACCAGAGTTTAGAGGTAATTGTGACCATAACACGAGCCCGTAATGGCGGTGTTCGCCGGAAATTACGGGACTTGGCCCACACAGAAGTCATAAGTAAAAACCGTATGCATCTGTATATACCTATGAATACTACAGACAAACTGTGTTTTGCTCAATGTGTAGCCAAATACATGCATCCACAGGCTACAACCAAAAGGTTACATGAAATAGCATTAGATATACAGAGACGTGCAGGCTATACAAGGCATCAGAAAATAGGCTTTAGGGATGTAACTAAGTTTGAAGAAACCTCGGATGTGAAAATTGTCGTCTTCTACAGATCAGTTGATGGCTACTTGTTACATTACCAAAACAGCGATGTTCCCCACGATAGAACAGTACACATGTATCTGCATGACGAACACTATCATGGCATTTTAAATCTGCCAGGCTTTATGGGGGTGAGCTACGTATGCATGTATTGCTACAAAGGTTACACCAGTAGAACTGACCACTGTTGTAAATATGTATGTAACGTCTGTTTCGACAAGAATTGCTACAAGATTAAGGGGGCGGATGTGTATTGTGTCGATTGTAGGAGGTATTGTCATTCTGACATCTGCTTTGAAAAACACAAACAGCAAACCCATAGGTGCATTTCAGGAAAGCTAGTCGCCCCATGTGATGTAACAAAATATTGCAGAGATTGCAATAGGCGTTATACTGTGAGTATTACAAACCCCAAGCGACACATATGTACACCCATGAAATGTACCCACTGTAAGCATGAGTTGACCCCCGATGCCATACATAAATGCTACATACAGCCGCTCAAAAAACAAACACCAGCTAACAAGTACATTTTCTTTGACCTAGAAACACGTATTGAAAATGGAAAACACACAGCTAATTTTGCATGTGCCATTACCTGTCAGGGTTTTGAATTTACAGCTGAGAGATACGACTGTGTGGACAGGCTTTTAAAGCATTTTAGATCTTACAAGTACATTGGATACACGTGGTTGGCTCACAATGCTTCCGGGTTTGACAACCTACTGCTGATGGAGCATTTTGTTAAGATAGGGATGATGCCTAAAATAATAATGAAGGGGTGTCGGTTAACCTTCATGTATGACGAGCGTTTCCAACAGCGTTACATAGACAGCTACTCATTTATACCCATGCGATTGGCCAACATGACAGCTGCCTTTAATCTGACCACAAGTGAAAAGGGTTACTTCCCACACAGATTTAACACAAGGGCTAATAACAATTACATCGGGCAATACCCTGACAAGTTTTATTATGGGTATGACAATATGTCTGAGAAAGACCGGCTAGCTTTCGACAGCTGGTACAACGACAACTCAACAGGGTTATTTAACTTTCAAGAACAACTATATGCATATGGGCGTAATGATGTTGTTTTACTACGCTCAGCTTGCCTCAGATATCGGCATGAGTTCATGGGGTGTACCGGTCTAGATCCGTTTATGCAGACTACGCTAGCATCCTGTTGTATGGCCGTTTACAAGACTAACTATCTGCCCAGAGACACACTTGCGCTAACACACAACAATGCTTACATTGACCAGCACAAGGCCTTTTCAAACATATCAATTGAATGGCTGGAATTTGTGAAGAGTCATAGAAATGTAGACATATTACATGCACTATCCGGTGGTGAAATGCTAATCGGTAAATATTATCTGGACGGTTACTATGAACAGGATGGTGTAAGAATAGCGCTCGAGTTCAACGGTTGCATGCACCATGGACATTCATGCCGCTATAATCCTAATAATGTTCACCCGTTGTCAAAACTACCATATAGCGTTCTAAGAAGCCGCTTTGATGACAAAGTGGCCATACTGACCAAAACGTATGGGCTCAGAGTTGAAGTTATGTGGGAATGTGATTGGAAGCGTGCCAAGCAACATGATGCTGCTGTTATTGAGTTTATGAAGACATACATACACCCTGAACGATTGAAACCACGTGACAGTCTCTATGGTGGTAGAACGAATGCTTACAAGCTATACCACAAGGCTGAAGATGGTAAAAAAATCCGATATGTGGATTTTACCAGTCTGTACCCCTACTGTCAGGCTCGTAAAACATACCCCATAGGGCACCCACAGATCATATTGAAAGATTTTGGCCCACTTGAGAGTTACTATGGGTTAGTCAAGGCCACTGTCTACCCCCCGAGAGGGTTGTATCACCCTGTACTGCCATATCGATCAGGCGGTAAATTAATGTTTCCATTGTGCAGGACATGCACTGAACAACAGATTCAGAACGCCCCATGCTCCCATGACGATGGGGAGCGAGCACTTTCAGGTTGCTGGGTTAGCATTGAACTGTTAAAAGCGGTTGAGAAGGGTTACGTAGTTGGTACAATTGACGAGATATGGCATTTTTCAGAAACTTCAGATTGTCTTTTTGCAAACTATGTAAAGACTTTTCTCCAATTCAAACAGGAGGCCAGTGGATACCCTCCACATGTGACTTCAGATGCCGAGAAATTGGCATACATTGAGGATTATTTTGATAAGGAAGGTATCAGATTAAGATCAGATCAGATAAGAATCAATCATGCTCGCAGACATATCAACAAGTTACTTTTGAACTCTCTTTGGGGCAAGTTTTCGATGCGTGAGAACTTACCAAAGGCAGAAATGATAAAAGACCCTGAACAATTTGCGATATTCATATTTGGCGATGAATATGACGTTTGTCACTTTTTGTTTGTCTCAGACGACATGGCTTTGGTCCAGTGGCGGTTTGCTGATGGGTGTGGAGAGCAGCCCTCTGACATAAATGTGTTTGTTGGAGCGTTCACTACAGCCCACGCACGTCTAGAATTATTTGATGTCATGGATAAATTAGGCGAGCGAGTGTTATACAGTGATACAGACAGTCTGATATTTGTTTCCAAAGATGGTGACTGGGAACCACCACTAGGGGGTTATTTGGGGGATCTCACAGATGAATGCGACAGTGGTGATCACATTGTCGAGTTTTGTTCAGGGGGGCCTAAAACATACGGATACCGGACAGCCAAAGGGAAGACATGCATGAAAGCCAAAGGTATTACACTGAATGCCGAAAATTCAAAACTAATTAGGTTAGATACATTGATTGGTCTAGTCGATTATCACATGGCAGACCGAGACAGCACACACCACATTTTAGCACGCACCGACAACATTGTTCGCAATAAAAGCCAGCTCACTCTGAAAAACAGATCAGGTGTTAAGCGTTTCAAAGTTGTATACAACAAACGTGTGCTACTCCCTGACTACACAACGATACCTTACGGATACTGATTGGAGGTATTTTATTTATTTTTAAATGGCTAATTTTAACAAGAGTTCAAGAGATGTCAATAGTTTTGATTTCAGACTTCAACATCCATTCTCATGCGTGATAAGTGGGCCATCAAACTCTGGAAAAACATACTTTGTAAAAATGTTGATTGCAAAGGCTAATAGTGCGATTAGTAACAAGATTGAGAATATTGTCTATATATATAACTGCTGGCAGCCTCTTTATGACGAGCTGTTGAAGATAAGAGACATTAAATTCATAGAAGGAATACCTAAGGCTTTAGATGACGATGCTCTACTACCTGTAACCAAAAACAATCTGATTATTTTTGATGATGTGATGAATGATGCAAGCAGCAATGCACAAGTTGAAAAGGTCTTCACGCAATATGTGCACCATCGTAATCTTAGTGCCATTTACCTGGTTCAGAATCTGTTTTTTCAGGGTAAATCTAGCAGAACGATAAGTCTAAACACCAATTATCTCATTCTTTTTAAAAACGCTAGGGATAATCAACAGGTATCTGTCTTGGCTAGACAAATGTACCCTGGTAATACAAAATATTTCATGGAGAGTTATAAAAATGCTACAGAGAAACCCCATGGGTATCTACTGCTTGATTATAAATCTAAAACACCAGATTCATTCCGTCTCAGAACAGATCTGCTTTCAGAGCATCCGGTTGTTTATGTCCCAAAAAAGAATTGATCCACAGCATGTCCGTGAGGGTCCGTAGCCACTTGACACTGTTGAAACGCATACTTAAGGCTAAACCGCCACAGAGACGCCTCATTTTACAAACAGCATCAGATGAGTTAATTCTAACCCTGTGTGAAGTGGCTTTGAACATTCTCCGAGGTACTATACCTCTGACAAAAGCACAATATAAAAAATTGGAAAAGAAGAAGACGGCAATCAAGTTTATAGCAGATAAGAAAATTGGTTTGCTCAAGAAAAGGCGCACAATTAATCAGCAAGGGGGTTTTATTCTACCACTACTGAGCGTGGCAATACCTTTCATAAGTAGTCTTATCGCTTCAAGAAGTGGTTAAAAAAAGGTGATGGAATACGCCGAAAAGTTATATTTAGTACCCCAGCGACAATTGGATAGCTTGAAGAATAATGAAACATCCATACCCCTTAGACAGGTTGTTGAAAACGAACTGGATACCTCTATAAACAATGTTTTGAGTAGAGCAGATTTGAATCAACATGAAAAGGCCAAACTGTATACGGGCTTATTGCAGCGATATTTGGCATTGGTTAAACAGGGTGCACTCGAAACCAACACTTTAACTTTGAGCATGCCCCAAGAAGCTGTAACTAATGACATTGTTACACCTCAAGCTACAGGCTCTGATGTGGGGGGTGACGGCATGGTTCAAGAAATTTTAAGAAATATACCAGAGAGAAGTAAAAAGAATGCCCACCATATATTAGAAAAAATGCTTATGGCTCAAGATACAGCAACGTGGCGTGAAACGGGTGAATTTGTTTTTAATGGATCAGTGGTACCTGGCACCCATATACTCGATTTGGTAAAAAGTGCCACAGCCCCACAGACGATACGTCGGAGGCCTCAGGGGTGGCGTGAGTTTCTGAGAGCTATAGCAAAATTAAACATACCGCTTTCGACAGTGCCAAATAAACAAGTTCAGCAGGCCGTTGATTCTTTGAAAAGACCTGTAAGCCCCAGTACATCTACCCCGGTCAGGGGTTCAGAATCAAGCAAGTTTTCTACACCTGGTATGGATACTTCGGGGTGGCAAGACTTTTAGATAGGCATCTGTGATTGTGTATTTTATTTTATTTGTTTATTTTACTGGGGTTTTGTATAATAAAGTGTTTTTTTTTATTTATTTTTTTTATTTCTTTTGGACATTTATGTGTATGGGGTGTTATAGTGTGTATTTTGGTAAATCATCTGTATGGTGTGATAACATGTGTATATTGGTATATCATGTACATGGGTTGTTAAAAATGTATTTTAAAACTGTCAGTATAATATGTCAGTGTTTCAATAAATATACTTGTACACAGGTAATTGCCTTTGGTTGTTTTTATTTATTTAGGAACTTTGTCCCCACACTGTACATACTGAACACAGTGTAACATTTTAGAATTATATTTACAGGGTAGTAATTTCTTCACAAATGATGAAACCATCTTATCATTTTTAATCAAGTCATCAGAATATTTTAACATTACATCTTTATAGTTTAAACCACACAGCATATGATAGAGAAAGAAAACACAATGTTCGCCACACGTGACACTCAAGTAATCTTGTACTTGTCTTTTTGAGAATTGTAGTCCTGAACAGTTGGTTCTTAAAAATGTATAGATAGCTGGTGGGAATATCTGACAAGTGGGACTGTTGCCAAAACTGTCAAAAAAACAACCGGTCCATGTGTGCGTTATGTATACAGCTAGCCAGTGCTCACCAGCCATGTCCGAACTATGGGTGTTGATTATTACAGACACTGGTGTGTTTTGCAGAGGCTCCTGGGGTAGTTGATCACAGGCTAACACACCTAGGAAATGGGTGTTTTGGGAAATTGTATCCATAATCGCAGATAGCTGAATTGTATTCATAGCCTTAGTAATAATCTATTAGCACCTGTCTTCGGTTTGATACCTCGATAATGCTGTCATAGATAGCATAGACTACTAGATTTATAGTGTTTGGTAAAGCTTGTCTGAAACGGGCTTCTAACCTTATGTTACCATTCTTAATTAATGACAAATGCTGACTACACTCCTCATCAGGTGCGAGATTGAAGGCGTATAGCGTATAACCATTTAAAAAATCTTCACGGTCGACCAGCATGGCTCTATTTTTTAGATGCCTGCCTGAGGCTAAGGCTAGTTGATAAAACTCGCGCACAGCACACCCCTGTAAATATTGTGGTTGAAGGGGTTTTGAAGGGAATTGCTGACCGTCCATATAAAGAGCCAAATACTCTAAATCGTAATGTTTGAAGGCGAATGGATTCTTATCATAGGCCCCTGTAAAAGCATCATTATCCACCATACCTATAACGATAGATTTAGGTAGTGTTCCTAGAAACAGATTTTCTTGATTGGCCACCCGCGTGCCGGTAGGTATTGAGATGTTTTTAAGACACACTCTGTCAATGGGGTATTTGGCCGTCGCAGATAGTAATGCTTGTGCATGCCCCAGTCTCACAGCAGGGGATACGGCAGATTTTTTAACAAACAGGGATGCCGAAAGCAAACTGATTTTATATGCAAGATTATCTGCATTGCTGCGCATTAGGCAAAATTCATCCTTGGCCCTTGTCAATCTGATTCTGATGTCCATATTATTTAACATCAGTTTTTCTTGGAAAAATATGTCACTATGGAGGGGTGCCAACAATTCCACAACATTACTGGCATTTGAGAATGAGCCTCTCTTGGTGAGTCCACGGTTAGCCCCAGCTGGATCTCCCACGTCCATATGGCCGGCGGTATCTTTGTAAAATAACCCTGCAGAGAAAAGTGTCTCCAGAGTCTGGCGGTCGTAATTCATTAAACATTCTATGATACATCGATATGGATAGGTGTTTGATCCCTGTGAAATCAAACGGTCCCCCAGTGAGACGTCCACCTGTGAGAAAATTGTAGCCCCAGGGTAGTTCACCAACCCCACTGTAGCTCCATCGGCTATATCAGTACCGTCGGGCCTTGTAATTTTGATCTTGGTGAATAATAGTGTGTTATTCAAATCGATATAATCCTCTCCATTCCCTGCGATAAAAAACTCCAAAGGTGTTGTATCCGTTAAGGCTGAGATAGGGGCTATTTCCACATATGTACTTTTCTCAATAACTGTTTGCGTCATCGGGACTGTAAAAAGGTCAAGCTCTGATTTAAGGCATTCTTCTGACAGGCCATGTATTAGCGCCATAATCAGAATATGTTTTTACACCTCTTTTTGGAGCCCCCACTTTTACGGTGTTTACTCGCTGACTTCCTTTTCCTCACTGATTGCTTCTTAGTTTGGCCCTTATTTTTATTTGTTGACATGACACGTCTCACTCCTGGGGGTCTTTGCATACTGTTACGGCTCATTACCAGCATGCCTGAGCCGCTCTGTGTACTGTCCCTTTGATTGTCCTTACGGTGGCTCATGACATTGGTGATAACATCACCGACAATATTTTTAGCGGCCGCTTTTAGATGAGGTTTTGCAATGCCGATCCCCCTTCTCAATAGCGGCATAGCCATTCGGAAAAGACCTCTGAATAATCCTCCGAGACCTGCGCCATACATAGATGGCAACCCTGCATAGCCAGGCAAAGACCCTCCCGCCTGGTTCTTGTAATAGTTGACATATCTATGAGGATCCGCGGCAGGGTTGAAAGGTAACATTATTCTAAAAACTATGTGTTTCCTTCAACGGCCTGAAATGAAGTTTCACAATGACTTTACCGTACTTGAAAAGTACGTTATAATTCTGATCCGTCTTGACCTCGATCTCTATATCACTGATATCGCTCTTAGAGACACGGACGTAGTGTGGCTTGTCGTACTTTATAGTAATGATCTCTCTGTTCTTACCGTTTATTTGTACACATCGCAGTAGTGGTACAAAATGATCCCCCACTACTTGATAATCTATTATATCTGTATATACAAATAGTGTGTATTCGCCACCATGTAAATCAGCCACATATCTAGCAAATTTTCTTCCCTTGTTAGGTATGTTTGGATCAAAAGCTACCCCCCTATCGTACCCCAAAATTCGAGCAAGTTTGCCGTAGCATGTTAGTCATGTTCTCTTTTGCATCAATATAGGTTTTGTTTATGACATCGTCGTATCCAAGTGTGACCCCGTATCCAGTTGTGTGTTTGTTGATCTCCTCGATTATATCCGTGAGTTTTGTGTAATAGCCCACCCGCAGTTTGATACCAGTTGACTCATTGATACTTTTGTCAGTAAGTATGATGGTCGCATGCTCATAGCTGAATGCCTCCCAAGTATGAGGATATATAATCTCACATAACGCCACTTGCCAAGCTCCTCTCAACATTAATGGTTTAGCAAGTTTAGTTCGATAGCTGGATATCTCATTCTTGCTGTAAACACTACGCGATACGTTACAGGGCAGGGTCACGTAAAAGCCGGCGTCGTCCATGTTGTTGCTGTCTCAATGAGTTAAAATGTCCAGGGCATCGTCTTTAAAAAAGGTTAAATGCTGATCACGTCTTTCTCAGCGACCCAGCTGTTGAATTTTGAAGGCCAACCAAGCCATTTGACTAAGACCATGCGTCTTCCGCCCACTTTTTTTCTTTCTAAAACCTTCTCCATTTTAAATGGTTTATCGCTATCAATTTGTATTTTTTGCAATTCTGATTCATAAAATGACCCATCTATTGTATCGCCATCATAGTCTTTTAATTTGTATACCGGTGGTGTTCGACGTACACATTCTGCTATGGTGAAAAATTCCTGGGTAAATGTTTGTTCATACCCCTTGGTGAACACTCCTCTGACCTTTGATACTCTGACGACATCCCCTGTTTTGAATTTGAACACAGTTTTGTCATTTCCGTCCTTTAGCCCATACAATGTTTTAAACACTGTATTTTCGTTCTCTCTGGTCACCTCTGTAGGCGTCATCTTGATGCTACGATGATAGCTATTGTTATACGATGTAAGCAATGCTTGTATGGTATCAACATAGCGTTTAGAATTGACCGCCGTTAAATATCTCCACATTCTGCTTTTAAAAGTTCTGTTGAAACGCTCAACCACACTAGCTTTTAATTCGCTCCCTGTGGCGAAGTGATGAATGTCATGTTTACTCAACACCTTCTGAACGTGTTTATTGAAGAACTCTGTGCCGCGGTCTGTTTGGATTTTCCGAGGCACCCGCCCCTCTTTTAAAATGGACTCAAATGCTCTGGCCACCTCAGGTCCTGTTTTAGTTTTTAATACACGTATCCACGCATATTTGCTAAAAACATCGATGCACATTAGCATAAATTTGATGTTATCATTCTCCTTTGAGTAAATGGACATGTCCACCAGATCTGCTTGAAATTGTTTGTCCACGCCGTATACCACGACCCTGTTTCTCTTGTAATTCATACGTGCTGGTTTGTGCAATGTATATGGTTCTTCGCCAGCCAGCCATTCTGACACTTGTTTATCTGTCAGTCTTACCCCCTGGTCTTTCAATACAGCATCTTTTAAGCGGGTTTTGCCACCAAAAGACCCCTGGTTGGAGGGGTCATAGTATACAGCTTTTAGAAGATCTGCCATGCTGAACGTCTTACAAATAATGACTCATTTTCATATGATATCACCACTTTTTATTGACATCCAAAAGTTATGACGGTCTAACCATCCAGATAGTTTAACAATTCTACACAGGTATCAAGCCTCCTCTCAACTAACATATCTACCAATGTATCTATTACCACGCACACATCCACAGTTTTATTTCCACCGAGATTCATGGTACATATATCAGCCATATATGTACATAAAACAATTAGATGCCCCACCTTAAAACAGCCCTGTTCATATGGCACAGCGTGCTCTAGAATTAAACGTAATGTAATATGCCACGGTTTGGCTAAATTAGTACCCTTTTGCAAAATATCAGACCACTCTGCAGACATTGACCTGGCCAACCCCATTTGCTTTTTGAGTGAAATGAATCGTCGTTTAGACCCTATGAAGTTTTTGGTAACATGTCTTGAATCATGTATTATTGTATTACATAGCAATGTAGAAAGTTCAAATTTCACACGTCTCTTGATAGTTTTCTTTGACAGTATGTAGTGGCCTAGATAGTTCCCCATCTTGTAGAACGCTTCAGCGATGATGTTGCGTGACACACCAGACGGTGGCTGCTGCTTCAATGATGGTCCCAGGTTATACATATTCACCAACATTCACCCATTGCTGCTGAAATGTGTGATGCAGTTTCCCTATCGATGAAGTCGTATGGATTGTTAATGTAGTCATCGTCTACTGCATCTTGGTCCAACAGCCAAAGCACCACATCCACTGATCCTAACATTCTTAGTGGGTTGGGTGTGACCCCCTTTGATAAACATAAATGCCCTAGTACATTCAACATACCATTCTGGTACAGTCTGTTTTTAACAGCCACACGGTTCATGTGGTAAAAGTCGCATGGTTTTTCAAAAAGACAATCATGTTGACGCTGACTAGGATGGTTTGTCACACATCCATTACATGTCGCCCTCAACATATCATAGATTACATCATTTAACATGACGTGTACACAGTCCTTGATGATATGGGGTTCTAGTGTGGGCTCTGCGGTTGTAATTGTAGATATCATATCTACCACATCTGTGTTGGTTCCCCTGTCTGTGGTGTCCAGGGTGCTGCTGCTGCCGGTGGTATTGCAGCGCGGGTCCATCTTGATGGGGGTGGATTCAGGGCTTGTAGAGGTCGTATTGTCGCTGTCTGTATCGGTGGTGATGTTCATAGGTGGGGCTGTGTGTCCCTCTGTAAGATCCATGGCAATAGTTCACGACCATACAGGTGCCCCCTCCTTTTCAATGCTTTGGAAAAAAAAAAAAAAAAAGGAAACAGAGGGTGTGGCATCCATGTACACTATCGGATAAGCCTGTTAGTTTAAAATAGTCTTACTTTAATAGCTTTGCAGCGTTCTTCAAACTGACCCAGCTTGAATAATACATCAATCTTCTTTAAAACCTGGTCACCATCCTGGTTTGTTACACCGAGGTCTTTCCAAACGTTGGTCTTGGACTTTTTCCATTCTTCAGCATTACATGAGATATGTTTCATTTCATCTGTAAAGCAGGTACCGGGGGTATCCATTGTATATAGTTTTACACTATATTCATCTTCTTCTTTGTCGAATATGTATCCACCTATACGACCATCAGCCAGAGGCCATTCATATCTTAGCGGCGGTGAAATCCCCCTAGGACAGCCCAACATACCCCCTCGTTTGGCTTTTCTGGGTGCGTATGTTATTTCAAAGTCTACGTCTTCAACCATAGCTGGGTTGCTATTGGTAGTATCACTAGTTGTTGAAGCCATTATTCAAAAACTTAGACTGTAACTTCACATACTACACATCTCTTATACTTGGGCAAAACAAACATCCTGACCTGTGGGGGCCTGATATGAGGTGGTGTGAAAGTTTTATGTTTAATCACATGGCTTGTGAGTGGCCTCGTCCTAGCGTTTCTAGTTATAACACCCACTGATCAGATAGAGTTACCTGACTGTGTGAACATAGCACCTGGCTGCATAATACGTAATCGTTTAAGCACGTGTTTTAACAAGCACACTGCCCAAAACTTAGCTATGACTAGGGCCCTGCCTACAATGACACCTTGGTGCCTAATATAAACTTATACTAATACACATCAAATATCATTAGACATCATACAGTTTAGTATAATGACAACTTAATAATCATTGGTATCAATACATGTCTGGGTTCTCAACACACTACACCAGTCATCAGATATCATTAACTATCATATAGTTTAATTTAATGACAACTTGCCCCACAATTATAAGATTCTATCAGGTTATCATTTTCTTTAATTTTAATTTTTTAATATTTAATTTTTTAATTACTAAATTTTTAATTTTTAATTTTTTTATATCAATTTATTTTTATTCAATTATTTATTACTTTTTAATTAATCAGGATTTTGTTACCACTATTTTAATCCATCACAATCGATTAAAAGTTGACAGTAAGTGAATGGTAAATACTACTCACACTCCTTAGTTAAACACACACACACACACACTTGTACACACAACACATACTCACATCACCCCAACATCCTTCTTTTTCACTTTCTCATACACATAATATGCACATCGTGCACACTCGTACTCCCCGGATAAACACACACACACACACACACACACACACACTTTCCTCAGTGTTAGTAGCACTGCTGAGAACAACTTTGTAGATATTATTGCAGAGTTACTGCCACGCACGCACGCACGCATACAAAGGCAATGATGTTGAACTTTTACACCTCCATCATTGAGTCCATCCTCACCTCCTCCATCACCATCTGGTACGCTGCTGCCACTGCCAAGGACAAAGGCAGACTGCAGCGTGTCATTCGTTCAGCGGAGAAGGTGATTGGCTGAAATATGCCATCTCTCCAGGACCTGTATGGATCCAGGACCCTAAGGCGTACAGGGAAGATTATGGCCGACCCCTCCCACCCTGGTCACAAACTCTCTGTGACCCTCCCCTCCGGCAGAAGGCTGCGGTCCATCAGGACCAAAACCTCACGCCACCAGAGCAGCTTCTTCACGTCTGCGGCTGTCCTCATCAACAAGGCCCGGGACCCCAGCCCCCCGAACTCTAAACTGCACACTCCTGCATTTTCCATTTGACATTCTGTACATTTTAAAATATATTTTATATTTAGTTTTTCCCATGTTTAATAACTTAATATATATAAACAGTAATAACTTAATATGTGTATTGTTTATTGTGTATGTTTATTGTTTGCACCAACGTCCAACAAAATATTCCTGGCAGGTGAAAACCTACTTGGCAGTAAAAACTTTTCTGATTCTGATGTGATAGTATATTGTGCAGTCACTCCAGGATCTTGTGAGGCTTTGTTCTGATTTTTTGTTTCATAAACATTTTCATAAACAAATATCCAGTGAACATAGGAGTTCCAAAAACTAAAAAAACATTAGGAGCCGCTATATAAAGGGTAAAAGAAATTGATAAAAATTGAGGTGATGTAAATGGATGTGAAATAAAAGGATGTAAATTGAAAAATACATTTTTAGTTTCCAATTACTCTGTCTGGTAGATTATCAGACCAGCACAGGTGTCATGTGTACTTCTCATGCAATAACTAGTGTTGTCATGCATCGGTCAGTAACGTCATCTGAGCCACAGCGTTAACATTCCTGTCCAATTTTTTCTTCAGCCAAGTAATTCATGAGAAAAGCACTTGACATGATATATTAGATAAGATGATCTTTATTGCTTGAATATAGGACACACACAGTCATGCAATATACTGTATTAGGCTATTAAAGAAGGGCATCGTTGAAAAAAAGGCAGTTGAGGATTATGAGGATTATTCGAAGAGCAAGGAGTTGAAATGTTTCAGGAGCAGCACCAAGGCTATTGACACATTATTCCTTGCACCAGGGTGGTAGGATGGGTAGGCAGCCCATGAACCTTGTGCAAGAAGTTGAAACCCGGTGGAACAGTACCTGCGACGTGCTGCAGACTCTTTGACACTAATCAATCAAGGGCAATGAATATACAATCAATGACAATGAATGAATGTGTTTGTAGTTTGAAGATTATTAAATTTCAAGTAACAGTAAAGAAAAGTAAACTTTTCTGTCCAGATATGTGGGCGGCATCTGCTCTCTTTTTCTCCTCTCAGACTGTGTTTTCAGTCTCAGATTCTTCTTTCTCTGCATCTCCCTCTACTTCAGATTCTAATTCAGATTCTCTACTCTCCATCCTGTCCGTTTCTTCTCTTACTCCTTTCTTCCTACCTGTTTCTTCATCTCCTCCCTCTATTTCATCTTTCTCTGTCTCCCCTTTCTCTGTTTCTTCCTTCTCTGTTGGTCTTCATTCATTTCCTCCCCTTTCCTCTTCTCCACTGTCATGATTTTGTTCTCTCACCAGCCCTCCCACTCTTTCTCCTCTCTCTATTTTTCTTCCTGGTGTTTCTCCTCTCCCTGTGCTCTCTGCATCATTGCCTTAAAGAATATGTTTAATTTAAGAGTTGTGGGGCTGAGAACACCAGTTAAGGAGCCTGTCAATAACACTGACCACATAAGTTAAAGGAATACTCATGTACTGCCTACGTCTTCATAAATAGCCTTTAAAGCATGTTTTTTTTTTCACATTGAGAGCTGAGAAATAATCCATGTTTCCAGTGTATTTCGTTTACAGGCTACTACACCTTTCATTACTTCAAATAACGCATTGATTAAGCATATAGGCCTATTCAGTGAATCAACAGCTTTGCTCCCTGCTCACGTTTCTATGCGAGAGCACGGACGTGTCATCATGTAAGTAAAAAACAAATGTATATTTGACCTTGACCGCGAAAATGGAAGATTCTATAGCTAAGCTAAAACATTTCACTTAGCTAGCTTATCTGGCTTGCACATAATCTGTCTACAATTTATCAATGAATTAGCTTTATCTGCAGCGATATCTGCGTGAGGATAATTACTCCAGCATTTTTGAATTTACGTTTTATTAGGCCTATTTAGATGGAACCGGGAAGGCTGGCTTGTTACCTGCATCATCATATTTGAAAGCACGTTATTAATAGCGTTTGTCCCTGTCTTAACGCGATGTTGTGCGAACCAAAACAACGTTTAAAAACGTGAATTAATCTTCGTCAGAATTACTTTGAACTTGGGGCTTTTTGTGGGCATCTGTGGGAGTGGGAGCACTTGATGGTCTTTTCAAAAATCGCCTGATATCCATGGCTAATTACCGGTAATATTTTCCTAACAGGTAGGCAGGCAGACTAATACACTACTTGTATGTGTTTACATCCTTCACGGATCTTGATTGATGTCGCCGCTGCAGCCACAAGGCACTGATTGGAGGGTAACAGACCATAATACAGCAGTAGAAAATTATTCAGACTACAGCATATATGTTCAACCATATTAAACGTAGCATTAGGTGTTTTAAAATGACACAAGTTTATTTCGGATTATTCCAACGGAAGAATACAAGGAGCAGAAAACTTTGAGCTGCGTAAACGCCTCTTAGAGGTGGATAAACGCTATTTAGAGGTGCGTAAACGCTATTTCCAAAATTCCAGAGGTGGTAAACTGCGTTTACGTGCGTTTACCCTCCACTACAGCCCTGGTAGTATCAGTGTCTGTTTGGTCAACAAGATCAAGTGAATGTCTAAATTTCAATAACATTTCAACAGTGTTTTTTTGTGTTTTTTTTCCATATTAACATTAAACATAGTGTCCAGCATATTCCCTAGCAAAATTTCAACTACAGCACTCATGCACTCGTTTGCTCGTTGTTGGGCAGTGAATGAATTAGTCAGGATTATGGTAGATCGGGCATACTGGGCTTTAAGATCATGTATTTTCTGTGCTCGCAGTTCGGATTTGAGAGGGATGTCACCTGTTGCTGTCACCTGGTTGTCATGTGTCTCATGTGTCACTTGTAACCCTTGACCTATGCTGATAAAAAGCATCCATTCTGTTGTCCACACTACACACTGACGATGGCGTAAGGCCGAAACGCGTCTGTACGAAAATAAACTGGTCTTATTTCTAAAGAGAAAAGCTTGAGAGTGCGGTTTTTATTCTACTAATAGTTAACATTCTTTTACTCGCACCCGAAAACGCATTTATATATATTTTTTGAAGTAGAGCGCGCCTATCCCTACTAATTTGGAAAGAGTCGCCCGTAAGAGACCGGGACTCCTCTGAAACAGAAACCCTGGCAGCAGTGAGAACAGGTATGTTTTCCTTTTCTTTCACGATAGAAAGAGAATACGAATAGGTGAACTCGGGAGAGACCTGGGATCCTGTTCGTATCTCGGCTAAAACACACTTAAGAAGGAGTTTTGGAGTATGACATGATTTTCCGAACTAGTCTATGTTTTTGATGCGTGTGACACTGTGCCATATTAGTTTATTGTGAGAGCTGTCGAAAAGGCTTACGGCGTCGAAAAATAAGCAATTAATTATTATAGGAGGTCACTAAAGACCGCAATCATCAACACACACACAGCTCCACGTCATCTTCCCAATCGCCTGCAAATAATGTTTTTAGTGCTTTCATTCGTCAATTGATGCAGTAGTTGGTGCCAGATTTTTTTTAAAGTGAATCTTAAATGATATAACAAAAGTGTGTATTATCATTATTTGCTAAATGTAGCTATTATGTAGCTATAGGCATTTTGGCACCTGTTCCCCATTACCAATTGTATTTAATATGCGCTTTTGTCATTGTTAAATTCTTTGCTATATAGCGTTCTAGTTATTGCTCGATGTATATTGATTCTCTTGTGTTGCTAACATCTGTCTGTTCAACGGATTTCCCTTTTTGCTCTGCCCTTTTGGATTTATCTGCTTGTATGAAGTCTTCCCGTGCACCTCTCTATATCTCTGTGTCTGAGTCGAGTCTTTTTTAAGTTCAGCACATTATCACTACTTCGTTTCAGAGGCCAGACAAGGAAGCGAAGGGAGTGAGGAGTTTTTGTAGTGGAGTGGTAGAAGGAGTGACAGGTGCTCATGAGGCAATCAGGGGACTGGGAATGTGAATGCAGCAGGTGAATTGAATCGGGGGGGGGGGTTGGGGTCATATCACAGTGCTGGGGTGACAGATAAAGAATCATGAACTAATATGTCGTTTCATATTGCCTACTGGTGACACTAAACCTGATGGACTTCACAAAAGTGTAATATATTAAATGTACAGCTTTCAGGGTCTGTGGCTGATGATGATGAGCTGTGTGACTTCTCTTACTGTGGTGGTCCTGCTCACCATTCAAGGTAAATCAAATGTTTGGTGTGTACTGATTTTTAGATGCCATGAGCTAATGTATTTCAAATATTGAGTAAATATTTACAGTTTTTTACCAGTTTCATTACCACTCATTTGACCTGCTTCCTCGTCTGCTGTGCTCCCCAGAATGAAGATGAGGATGATGGCAGTCCAGTGCTGCCGGTATTGGCCCTTGGTCTGCGCCGTGGCCTTCATCCTCTACTGGGTCGCCACACTGGACTTCAAAGAATCGGGCCCTGCCCTTTTCCACGAAAACTTTACTCGCTCAACCGATGACAGCATGGTCATTCCTCCACACCTTCCCAAGTCCCTTCAGGAATTCCTACGCTACAGACATTGCCGGGCATTCCAAACCCTACTAACCCCTTCACCTTGCGAGGATGACCTCTATCTCCTGTTGGTCATCAAGTCCACAGCCGCTCAGGTAGAGCGCCGCGCTGCACTGCGGGGCACCTGGGGTCGCGCGGGTCGTGTCCAGGGTCGTCGGGTGAAGCTAGTCTTCCTAATGGGCCGCTCACCTGACCAGGTGCAGGGCTACAACCTGCAGCCCCTGCTGGAGTGGGAGAGCCGTCACTACGGGGACATCTTGCAGTGGGACTTTGTGGACAGGTTCTATAACCTGACCCTGAAGGAAGTCGGATGGCTCAGCTGGTTCTCACACTCGTGCAGCAGCGTGCAGTTTGTATTCAAGGGCGATGACAATGTGTTCGTGAACACGAGGAATCTGATCGAGCTCCTGAGGCAACACAAACCAGAGAACCACCTGTTTACTGGATACCTTCACCCTCGCGACCTCCCCGTTCGACACAAGAACACAAAGTACTTTATCCCCGTTGAGATGTACCCGGACGGGAAGCTCTATCCGCCCTTTGCAAGCGGCGGTGGGTATCTGATGGCACGACAGACCGTGCTGGGTCTGGATGTAGCGGCCCAGCAGGTGGAGCTGTTTCCACTCGATGACGTGTTTGTGGGCATGTGCCTACAGCGGATGGGTGTGAGCCCCACACACCACGCTGGTTTTCTGACATTTGGCTTTAGTGATGGCCAACCGCACTTTGACCCCTGTGTTTATCGTGACATCATGCTGGTACATAAACTGAGCCCAGAAGAAATGTGGGTCATGTGGGCACTGATGCAAGACGACAGTCAGATCTGTTGAAGGAGCATACTGTATAAAGACTGTAAAATAAACCTACCACCATCATGTTGCAGGTATCTGTTTCCATCGCATCTGTACTTTCCTGAGTAACTATTCGGATTCCGGTGCATTCAACTTAGTTCTCTATATTTGTATATTTTCAGGTTTGCATATGTTTGCATTACGTAACATTGTGCCCATCCTCCAATTAATATTGGCACCTTAAATAGGCAACGCATTCGTTGACCACACAGACGTATGCGCACCACTTCTCACGCACATAACATCTATCGCCTGTGCGCTTGCACATAGCTCCTCTCTCACTCCCCCTCTCTCCACTTAGCGCGTAACCATGCATACCTGCGCACGCACGCACGCACACACACACACACACACACACACACACACACACACACGCAGACGAGCAGGCTCTCATGCCTCCCTCCTCTGTGATCCCCACTCCACTTTGTGCCTTGTTTCATTGTTATGCTCAGTTGTTTATGTGATTAGTATTAGCCATTACAGTTATTACTGTTTGTTACTTTTAATAAATTGTTTATTTAGACTTTTAGACAATTGTTTTGTCTGTTGTTGTTCCAATATTCCACTGAAAGCCATTTTCCGGCAATCAAGTTCTCCAATTGCCTTCACTTCTCTGGTTGTTCCATGAAGTGTTATAGACTTTGAAGTGATATTGTAGTACGATAGTATTGTGATACCATACTTAGACTGTAGCATAGTAGTACAACTAGAACTTTCCATTATTTTAGTTATTTAATTATAAGATATTAAATACTAAATTGAATGATTATTACATTTTATGAGACTGATTTACAGTTTTTTACGATCGGATACACACTAAAATCAAAAGTATTACACAATTATCAAAACCTTCACTCAAGGAGCAAAACAACGGCTCAGATATGCAGTATAACTATAAGCACATTTAATCATCACACTTTCTGTATGATTAAATGTGCTTACCACCCCCATCCCACAGATATTTTTTTAATGTTTGTAAGCCCCCCCCCCCCCCCCCCCCAGGTGTAGTCTCACAGAAGTGTGCAAATGATGGACAAACGTAATTAAAGGTTTTTTTCTTTATTTTTGTTAATAAATTAAAGCTCTCAGAATACTATATTCTCCTTGTGTACTTTGTATTGCACCTATAGTTTGATACACAGTTGCTTTTATTGCTGTTCAATGGCGGCACCAGCTTGCTAATGTTAGAGATTGGTGGTTATTGACTGCCATCTAGTGGTAAAGTTTCATATCATCACTTACATAACATTCCTCCTGCCAGAAAACTTTCGCCAGGTTATGAACACTGGCATTAACGTTAATGTCTAGCAATCTATGTTCAAGTTTCTTTAGATTAGATGAGTTTTTGCGAACATTTCAAATAACTTCAGAAGAGTGTACTGAATATTAATATCATACAAATGTATGATGTTTTTTTTAGGTCTTTGTTACAGATCCATAGACTGA
This sequence comes from Sprattus sprattus, assembly GCF_963457725.1. NCBI lineage: Eukaryota > Metazoa > Chordata > Actinopteri > Clupeiformes > Clupeidae > Sprattus > Sprattus sprattus. Next base: position 5,175,214 of record NC_137908.1, on the reverse strand, counting down.
ATTATAATATATCACAATTTTAATATCATACTCCTTCACACAAAATATCAAGTAGATTTTAAGATTTTAAGACTTCTAACACTGGGAATTCAAGGTCAGCCACATCCTGTATGTTTTGCATGTGATGGTGATGGTGTGATTTCAGTCTGAAGTGGTAATACTCTGCTGCCATCTCTCTGTCTCCCATACCTCATTCTGTAGGTGAAAGCAAACTCTGCCACAAACATTGCTGCAAACTATGGTGTATCGGGTCTGTTTTAGTATTTGTCTGCAATTCTGGACATCAATGCATTCTCTGACTTAGGAATTCTGTCATTCAGGTACCATAAAGGGTGGCTCATTTTCAGACTCTTGCAACAGCCTCTTGAACACTGATCTCTCTGTTTTTGGAATACGTCTGCATGATCTGTTTCATCCCAATCAGGTGTTTTGGATTGAGAAGTGTCAGTCACAACCCTTTTCAGACCACATGTTTAGCTTTAGAAATCGGCCCTAGAAGATGTACATGATGAAGAAAAAAGGATTCCAGATGTACTCAATATCAGTGTTTGCATTCCATGCCCTTAATAAATGTTTGTTTTAGCCATTTATTATTTGGTTGGCGTTTCAACACTAACACACTGGACGTTGTTTGTATAACATATGAAATGTGCTATTTGACACAGTTTAGGTAATCCTCATAGCTTAATCTGCATTGTGTGAGTGGCTGGGGAGATGCTTTCAAATTATGTTGTTGTCTTATTAAGCAATACCCATACAGGGTCACACTAGGATTCACCTCAGAGGGGGAGGCAACATTCTTTTGTCCCTCCACTGACAAACACCATGTTCCCTAATGCTACTGGGAATAAACCACACAGAAAAAAAATATACAGAAAAATCGACTGTGACAACAGTTGATATACTACTGGCTTGGAAAAACCCTTCCAGGCTGATAATATTTAAACTACTGCTATGGAATCTGTAGCAATACTGCCCTAACTATAGTTCTGGTTCCATGCCACTTTAGCACGTTACCACCAGCAGGGGGCAGGGTTGTTCGAGAGATACACACCCATACACTCTGTGGATTGCTGCACACAATCTGAGATCCCGAGATATAGCAAGATTTTCGCCAGAGAGTAGCAGAACCAGAGAGTAAAAAGTATTTTTATAATGATGAGGGTGTTTCCCAATCCCACCATGCAATTTAAACCTCTTATTTTTCTGTTTCAGAAGCTTTCTAAGGTTTTTCGCTCATATTTCAGGGTCCTACATAAACAATACAAATGCATTAAAACACCTCAAACGCATCAAGAAGACTAATATATGTCTATGAGGATCTAGAAGCGTTTCACATCATTTACAATCACAAAGTGTGCCTTTAAGTTTTAACAACCTGATCATTGAGAGTTTGAGATTGTATTGTGATCAGGGGACTGTATGTTGTTGGACCCTAACTAAGTGGTTTCCTGAAATATATTGTTGAGGACGAGAAAACTGGACATGTAGTGAAGTAGACAGACGCAGTTGTATGAAACATGCAGTCAGACAACATAAACTATGGGAATCATCAGTACTTACTGTATGTGGTCATTGTCTACACATACAAACACTGACCTTTGTAATGCACAGAAAGTGATTCACAATTTCATTAAACCTTGACTGGACAATGAAAAACACAGAAAATACTGAATTTGTGATTCTTTCAATGTAATGTGATGAAATGAAAGCTGGGTCTCTGTTGATGTGACCAACATAATGATACTGTAGTGTACAGGGGGATTGTGTGCTTCCCAGCATTCGTGTGTGTGTGGTGATGTAAATGGTCCCATGATGCAGTGTGAGTGTTAATACTCAGAGTGAGTACTTTAATATTCCTGCTGTTACACACAAACACCCACAGGCTCAGTGGATTGGTTACTAACAGAGAGAGCTCGACCAAAACTCTGCCCACCGTATATTTGGCCTTGCCGAAAATAGACACTATTTGAATGAATCTAATTTACATACAGCTTAGGAAAAGGTCAAAAACTGAAATTCTATAAAGTCTGGTGGGCTGAAAGTAATGGAGTAATTTGCAAGGCATTTCTCACAACATATTAGACATAGTAAATTATATAGAAACATTAGATATAATAATAATACTATACAATAACAGTACAACACTTTACAGCCATCAGACCTTCATCATCCTATTGTAGTAAAAATAACAATAATTTACATTTTTACATTATTTACATAAATAACAATAATACAACATTTAAAACCTCCAGATTGTATCATTCCAATTTCCTGTAAACACAAAGCACATTGTACATTTGTTACACTTCAACAAACATTTGTGTTTGCTTATGGCACTGAAGACACAGAGCCACTAGGGGTCTGCCATGCCAGTGTCGGGTAGACTAGGGGTCTGCCATGCCAGTGTTAGAGGAGACTAGGGGTCTGCCATGCCAGTGTTAGAGGAGACTAGGGGTCTGCCATGCCAGTGTTGGGTAGACTAGGGGTCTGCCATGCCAGTGTTGGGTAGACTAGGGGTCTGCCATGCCAGTGTTGGGTAGACTAGGGGTCTGCCATGCCAGTGTTGGAGGAGACTAGGGGTCTGCCATGCCAGAGTTAGAGGAGACTAGGGGTCTGCCTATGTCCTTGTCGCTCAAGAGGAGCTATAAGGATCTGTGTCAGATGGCGATGAAGGGAATGACATCCGTTAAATAAAGATATGATTCACACTATGAACTAAAATGCACATCCTCCTCATTGGCTAGTGGTCCCTGCACCTTGTTTCTATTCAGACTGCAGGCAAAGGAAGGCAGCGAGGGATGGGGTATCAGTGTGTTTAGACATTCAGTAAAATAAGCCAAATTCAGTGAAATAAAATCATGTTTTTAACTCGACCACCTTGATGCCCTTACATGTGGCCTGCTCTCAATGAAATATGCCCAACCAAACGGCAAGTGGCCTTTCCCCTAACATGACTAAATGCCAGGCCTGTAAACACAAAACACAACGTTCATTCGGTGCGCTGAGACGTTTGGCGACACAGAGCCACTAGGGATTGCCGTGCCATGCTTGTAAAAGGAGACGAGTGGCCTGCTGATGTCTCTGTAGTTCCAGAGGAGGGATCAGAATCTGGCTCAGACGCTGATGAGGAAAAATACATACTTTAAATAAAGACATGATTCACACTATGAATAAAAATGCACATTGCACACTCGAAATGACAATACCGCACTTTGCTGTTTCCTCTCATCTCTGCTTTCACTAAAAATTGATATGCACTTTCAGATCTAATAATCAGATAGGCATTTGCATTAAGAAGACAAACGGACACTAGTTTGTACATACAGTACCAGTATAAAGTTTGGACACACCTTCTCATTCAATGGTTTTTCTTAATTATTTTCTACATTGTAGATAAATATTGAAGACATCCAAACTATAAAGGAACACATATGGAATTATGTGGTAAACAAAAAATGCTCATGACTACCTCATGAAGCTGATAGAAAGAATGCCAAGAGTGTGCAGCGCTGTCATCAAAACAAAAGGTGGATATTTTGAAGAATCTAAAATATAAAACATATTCTGGTTTGTTACACACATAATTCCATATGTGTTCGCTCATAGTTTTAATGACTTCAGTATTAATCTGCAATGTAGAAAAAAATTAAATAAAGGCAACCATTGAATGAGAAGGTGTGTCCAAACTTTTGACTGGTTCTGTACAACGGTCACTACATAAAGCAAGGCATCACATTTTTTTTCAGATTCTAAATATCCCAAAATAGCAAATACACAAAGACAAGAGACAGACAGTAGACACAGAGCATTGTACATAATTGTGGAAAATGATATAAATGATGACAACGTCAACTCACTTTTCTTCCACTTTCCTTCACTTTCCGTCTTCTACTTCTTCTTAACCACTTCCTCATTACTGCTCCGATAATAACAACAGCTGCAATCACACATCCAGTAATAATACCTACAAGAATGTTTCCTATAGGGGAAAAAAAACTGTTAGATATGAATAACACATCATTCAAAAAATTCAATTTTCACCTTGTGACTTCTGTTCATGATTGTATTTTTTTTTAACTAATGCCTCTAGACCTACAATAATGCTACAATCATTATGCATTGATCATCTATTTGTTTGTGGTACTATTATGACAGTCTGTAAGAAAATGAACAGTAATATTTGGAAACACTGTTTATTTATCATGCCCTCAGACATAGATCATTACTGTATGTTCAAAAGCATTTTATAACAAACAAAACTACTCACTGTTCCTTTAAGTTCCTCGGATTTAAAGTTGTTACAAAAAAGTTCAATGTTCACCTCGTAACTTATGTTCATGGTATGACTGTACAATTATACATAATAGTATAGTGTTAGAGTAGGCTAAAATAATTACATAACTTTGTTTTAAATGTGAAAACAAGACATTTTATTTGATAAATATCAACAGTTCGCTCTCAGTAGCTTACGAGTCTCTGAACAATCCTACCGTCTTCCTCAGTCAGGGTGATGAGTGTTTGTTCTCCACTTATGTGTTCCACCTCACAGGTGTACTGACTTCTCTTTCTCTCCTGAGGTGACACTCTGAGCTCAGCTCTCTTCTGGAAGGTTCCATCCCCATTAGGCAGCGTCTCTCCGATATCCACATCCTTCCGGATCTTCCATCCATCTTTCTTCCAGGTGAACAGTACTCCATCTGGATAGAACCCTGTGGCGTGGCACACCACTGTAGATGATGACTCCTTATGGAACAAGAACACTTCAGGGGCGACTGAAGGAAGACGGGGAGGGGATTAAGATTAAAAGAAAAAAATGTAAAGACATAGCAGACATGAACAATGGGAGCAGTTATGCATTGTCAAGTACAAAGAGAAGAGACACAGAGAGGGCTCATGTTTTAACTTTTAGGATATCAACGTATGTCTTGTTTTAACTTTCAGCATGTCAAGTAATGTCTTCTTTTAACCTTTAACATGTCAAGTAATGCCTACGTCCACCCAAATAAACAATCTCAATTATTCTTAAAGTATGTCAGAAACAACACATTGCAAGACCTTTAAACATGATGTTTTTTCACAGGAATGCAGCCTGCTGTAGGGCCTCTGCTGTTATCAGTGTTGAGTGTGAGCTGCCGTACCTTGCCTTTCGAGATAACTGCTCCGGTACTGAACATACTTCTTCAGCCAATCTGGGCAGTCCTGGGTGAAGTACCATTCCCTGACATTAAAACGGGACTCGTAGCGATCCCATCGGATTTTGCTCAAGACTGCTTGTGGGTTAGCAGGCACCCATCTCATCCTTCTCAGATCTAGTGAGATGAAGTCCTCTCCATCATAACCATACTCCTCATAGCCATCGATGCTGTCACTCTCATCATCCCACACACAGCCAAACCTTCTCTGTAGAACATGCTCACCTTACAGACAAAAGCAAACAAGAAAAAAGTACATTCATTGGAAGTGAAGTGTTTACTTATTGTAATTATGCATGTCTGTTAAAGTTACATAAAAGAAATGTAGGGCTCACAGACAAGCATAGTTTACCATGTGATAATAAATACTGCAAATGTTTCATTTGAGCTGTTTGAAAAAAAAAAATGGAAAAATCTTCACAAATCTAAAAATATTTCTAGGTTTTTAATGCTCTTAGCTTGATTGTTCTCTCCCTTGTACGTCGCTTTGGACAAAAGCGTCTGCTAAATGACTAAATGTAAATGTAAATGTAAAATGTTCTGAAACAAAAGAAACTAAGTGCTTAAATGCAAAGTGTTAGTCCAGAAATGATCAGTAAACTCACCCTCAGTCTGATTAAAGCGTTCTTTTAAAATCTGAACGTCTTCCTTAAATCGCTCCTCAGCCCCCCTGCCCAGCTTGGTCTCTGATTCCCAGTACTGCTGATCCAGATGCTCCATCATCCATGGCTGCCTGGGAACCCAAATGCGTGAGTTGCTGTCATACTGACTGATGACCAGACCATCAACCATTCCAACTGCTACAAACTCTGGGAGGCTTGAGATTCCTGATGTGGCCGTGTAGAAGTACTGCAGGGAATGGATCACTGAAAGGTACAGATCACAGAGAGACGACACTAAATTATGGGAAATCTACCAGATGAAGGACTGCTGTGGAGTGAGAAGTTTAAATTTAAAAATGTTCTACATATGCATAAATGGGAGGGTATAAGCGCAGGTGGGTGTTCGCCGCAAAAAGAAGGGAGGAGATGTGTAAAGTGCGGCAAATTATTTACTAAACCGTCCGAACTTTACCATATGAAAGTACTGGTACTGGTACGTTAATGCACCCAAGACACATAAGAACGGATTGTGAAAAAAGTGCACAGCTTACAGGCAAAATGTTGACCCTCCATCAGGCATATAACGCTAGTACACCACACAAACGTTTGTACAACTGTACAACTCGCACACTATTTTTGGCCACAAAAACAGACCCTTTCAAGATTTGGTGGAGCCAGCTTTTACTTTTTAGTATCCATAGAGCGTATGTAATATACGACAGCTTATTAGGGGCATTGAAGGTAAACAAACTAAGGAGCTGGGGAAAAATCGGAGAAAAAAAAAAGAACATTTAGTTTTTATCAAAGAAAAACATCACTTCACCTGCCAGGCTGGATCAACCTCACCATACCCCGGGCCTAAGCGAGCTTTACTCCTTGGCACATTTCTCTTCTTCTTTCTTTCTTTTCTTTTTCTATTGCGCCCCGGATGGCTTTTGCCTCTTCATATTCTCTTTCCTCGATGCTCACTCGTACAGTGGACACACACACTAAACCCATTGCTTAACTTTTGGACTTATCTACAAACTTCATTTGGACTTTCCCAGAGGATTGAAAACCACTTTTGACTTCATTCAGAGGGTCATGCTAGATCTGGGAGTAGGGAACCTTAGGCCATAACTTCAGAGCTTAAAAAAATGCCCTTTTGCAGTAGGTTGTTTTGAGTTGCTTGAGCACACTGAATTGTTGTACTTTCCCGTCATAAATTAAGCCAGAATGGCCAGCTTTGTGTCACAATTAATGTCCACCTTCGTTTTTCCTTAGCTTTAGAGTGGATGTTTTGTTTGCAAATTGTATGTGCTTCCACAACACTCTAAAAAGTAATTCAGGGGACCTTTTACCACTACTTAATTAAATGCATGGTTTCAAGGTAAAAATTCTAATTTATCGATTTAGATCAACCTTTTAAGTTGCAAACATTATTTAAATTAGTTGTGTTGACTTAATAATGTTGGTAATTACATCAACTTAATATTATTTATAATTCAAACTCAAATTTCTGCATTCATTGAATTAAAACTAAATTTAAGTTGTAGTAACTTAATGTAATTGGCTTGACAACTTAATTTTTCTCCACCTTGAGTTCAGGAGTTCTAGGCTCCTCCTCTACCCAGTTCAAATTCCTGGACAACTTCAGACAGTTAAGACTGTGTTAGAAGACCTGTAGGCAGAACAAAGTTCTATTACAAAGTGGTATAATATAAAGGATATTTTCAAGGCAAGTTTCATTTAATTTACAATTAAACTCTACTTAATCATTCTTATCCACTGCTATGCTAAACTAAAGGGTTGGATGGCCGAAATTCACTGCTAAATATGACTAGCATTAGCTTTGTTTAGCTACAACATTCCATCAACTGTTAGCAAGTGTAGCCTAGCCTTTGGATTGTTGATATTTCTGTGATAGAGATTAAAGTAGTAGAGGAAGAGGGTTTCTTTTTTTTTTGCATTGTAAATGATTTTCGATTTTGGTTACTATTGTGATACCACCTAAAGTTTGCATTTTTCATGGTCTAAAAGGCTACATACATTAGTTTAGCATACGTTGGCCCATATCTTGGGCAAAATGGTCTGGGGCTGCAAAATGTGTACATTTGAAACCTCTACAAAAACAGGGTTGCTAAAACATTACAGGTTACGCCATGGTCATGGGCAACCTCTGCCATGTCTTTTCCCTTTGCATCGTTGCCTATGTATTTTAACATTATTTGAAAATTGCACCTTTTTCTGTTAGTAACTGTGCTGTTTGAGTCTTGTTTTTGTATTCATGTTATGTGTTCATGTTCATCCTGGCTGTAGCCTATATGTTTTTGACGTTTTCCTGTTCCTTGACCTGAGCCTGTTGGATTCCTTTTTTGGATACTTCTGCCATGAACTCTGTTTTGATTCTTGGATTTTTGACCTATGCCTGCCTGTTGACCACGAGACTGCCTTTTCCCTTTGCATCGTTGCCTATGAGTTTGATTAAAATCTATGAAACTTGAGCTGTGACGTCTGCAAGTGGGTCCTTCACTAATGAGAGTTGTAAAAGTTTGCTAAATGTTAACAAATGTTTTACAAAATATTTTTTAAACTGGAGTTAACAACACACATTTTACACGTTTGGCACTGTGGTTTTAAATACATAAAGGCCTATAACTTTGCTGTGATGGCATAACTGAGTATGCTTACTACTTTACTTAAGGCAATATTGCAAATGTATGTATTTATAATTTGTTGGGCAATTTACATTTGTGTTGTTGTTTTTTCAAGATTTATATATTGAGTGTTCAAGTACTCAACTGCAATTTAATATAGAAAAAGTTAATTGCCTAACAATTTTGTTCTTGAATTAAATAATTTCTTAAAAGCTACATGAACAAAAACATGAAAAAGCGAAAAACAAAATACTGAAAAAAAATCTAATTGGAGCAACTTAATTTTTTAAACAGTTGCCAACTTAAAAACTTGTGTTCCTGATTATGGTAATTAAGTACATAACGCTTAAAAACTCCTTTTAAATAATGTGGAAAAACTTGTTGGAACAACTTAATTTTTTTGAGTTATCAACTTAAAAACTTTTGTTTATGCTAACAATTATTAAGTTAGTGGTACTTAAAAATTCCCTTGGTTATAGAGGAAAAACTAATTCCCCCAACTCAATTTAGATCTTTGGTTGAACTTAATTTCATTAGAAGTTGTCATAACTCAAAAAAGATTGATGCAAACGGTTGCGTTAATTTTCTGCGTTGAGCCAACGCATTTGTTTTTAGAGTGAAATTGTTATACTATGAGAAAATAAAAAGTAATCCGGCTGAATGATTATTCTTTGTTGTGTTATTTATTTTTTCTAAGGCAATCGGTTTCCTTCATTCCTTTAAGTAATCAGGACTATTTAATGAAGTCACATAAACTTGGGTTGTATGAGTAGCTAACACTTACATTTTAATGTAGGATACACTCAAATAAATTGAGTTAATACAACTATTTTTTAAGTAAACATAAATAGTAGACATACAGTAAACTTGGAAATTCTAGGTAAATTCATTTAACTTGTTCAAGTCAACCGGTTTCCTTGATTTCTTTAAGTAGGATCTAATCTACTTATTTTACAGTGAACTGGAAAAAGGAGGAAACATTTATGTTTTGACACAGCCAGCAAAGTTGACTGTAACGTTAGTAAGCTACACAAACGTTTGTACAATAGTTGCAGTAATCTCTCTCCGCGAGTTCTGTGACATCTAGGAATCCCTGTGCATCTGCATTGAAGGGTCATGGCGATGCTTGTTCAAACGGACCTGCGACTGGTGTCTCCAAAATCGATCGTTTTGCATATTTGCGCCAGCCGCGTGACAGGGTGTAGAAATTGGCAGGTGCACAACCGGCCGAAAGGACGCCTAAGTGCACTGCGCACCGCCGTCCGCACGGACGGGACCAACAGGTTTCAATTCGTGTGAGTCTCCAGATAAAACTTCCTTCACTGCCTGCTCTAACTGGATAAACTGGAAATGCAAATCAAGAGCTAACCTAGCCTCGTACACGCAACGCAGAAAGGGCATCCATGTCTCAAATCAGTACTGAGAAAACGATGTCCTTTTTCTAAGCTACGTTGTTAACTTTATGATGGAATACACACATTTAGACATGGGAGAGACTGAGGTTAATATGGGTCTGGGCAGGGGCATGTGTTCTTGAGTTGATTAAGACGAAATCCTTCAGAATAACAAAACTGATAGCTTTTAATTTTGTGAACATGGATAGGATCTAAAACAAGTTTCAGGTCTACAAATCACTATACAGAACAGAATAATAGCATCGGCTACCTGGCAGCATTATATTTTAAGGTATCGAGAATGTATAATTACAATTTGACGAAGTTCTGAGACAATTCCGCCAAGCAAGTCACATGTGAGCCTGTCATTTTAAGGAGACCAAGCGTCACAATATAATTAAACAAACAAAAACTCACCGGCAGATGATAAGGGTAGATAGACAAGAAACAAAACAGCCTGCATTGCTCTCTTTCAACTAAGCATATAGGTTGAAACGGCGTTTAGTCTAACATTAATCTAGGGTGACCAGATTTGAGTTTGTGAAAAAGAGGACACTTCGTCGCGGGACCCCGCCCCCTTCCCCGCGGCGGAGGTTTTGGACATATTTTTCACATGAAGATGACCCCGCCCCCGCGACGAAGTTTTGACATCTTTTTCACATGCAGGTGTCATGTACTATTGTAAACGATGCAACTAGTGGAGGTGGCAAGATGCTCAGTGTTGCCAGATTGGAAATGGCGTATCGTAGGCCGCCTATATCAAAGGCTCAACCAATTACAGTTCTATCTACAGTCAGAGCTGGCACAAGAAGGTGGAATTTAAGGGAGATTCCCTTTCCAAAATATGTAAGGACGTATCTTAATAACTAGTTTGTGAAAGACCCAAAGAAACACAAAAATTCGACGAGAAAAAATCCCAGACGATTTTGGAATCCCTGCCGGGCGCAGTTTCACAGACTTATATAGTGTTAAAGTGCTGACAAGGACTGTGTGGTAGACTGCAAATCAGAGTGTCAGTGAATAAATACATTATTGCAGAAGTCTGTTATATAAAATGTGTCTCTGTGCCCAGGGGCCTAATCCGACATCAGTCAACGCAGTGTGTGGATGATGGGAACCTGTAACGCCCCGGGCCGCCTCGATAAGTCTAGGATAAATGTGGATAAAGTGGTGGGCTCGTTCATGGGCGTGAGGCACGAGCAAAACCAAAGTCTCCGTAGGCTATACAACGCGGACGACAATTCCCCACTTTTTATTTCAGAATTATGTTCTACACCTTCCGATACAGAATATATTTTTTTGTATTATCAGCCTAACAACCTTTGCAGTTTCAGTGTATGTCATTTCGGCCTAAAGCGGTGAGTAGAATAGTTTCACGAGCTTGAACATGGGATGTAAATGTTTATGTTACAATCTTGTTCTGCACCTTGAAGCAATCACATTTTATAATCTATGTACCTTTCATATTAGAGAAGTTTACATTTTTCCATTCTCAGTTGACTATTGAGTTCATTGAGTCATTGCATTTAAAAGGCTTCCTTCTGTTAAAAGAACATTTCATTTTATTGAATTCTCTGGGCCTCGTTTCCCGAACGCGCACTTAGCCTAAAAAGCACTTGAAATCGCTCGTAAGAGGATTCCTACGTTGCAGACGGGTTTCCCAACGCCACACTAAGCTTAAGTGTATCTTTCGTTGAGAAGAATTCTACGTGTGGTCAGGACCAGTAGGCTAGTAACTTCACACTTAGCGATTTAATCCACCAGGGGCGTCGTTCGACCGTCGTTCGGAAGAAAGGGGAATTAAAAAAAAAAAACATGGCTACTTGAAGCGAGGAATATTTTACATTAATAAAGCTATCTACACAACTTTTTATATGTTTATAATGACTCGGTTTGATCTGAAATGTGCTACGCGACCAATGCAGAGTATGTCGGTCTTAACTGAAGCTTTCAAACAGTAGTTTTATGGCACAATTAGCGCTTATGCCACCACTCCATTGGCTTATATGGTAGCTTTATAGCTATATGGTTGTATACATATATACAGCCGCGGAAAAAATTAAGAGACCACTTCAAAATTATCAGTTTCTCTGGTTTTACTATTTATTGGTTTGTGTTAAAGTAAAATGTACATTTTTGTTTTATTCTATAACCTACTGGCAACATTCCTACCAAATTTCAAATAAAAATATTGTCATTTAGATCATTTATTTGCAGAAAAATGACAATTGGTCAAAATAGCAAAAAAGATGCAGTGTCTTCAGATCTCGAATAATGCAAAGAAAACAAGCTCATATTCATTTTTAAACTACACAATACTAATGCTTTAACTTAGGAAGAGTTCAGGAATCAATATTTGGTGGAATAACCTTGATTTAAAATCACAACTTTCATGCTCTCCACCAGTCTTTCACATTGCCGTTGGGTGACTTTATGCTACTCCTAGCGCAAGAATTCAAGCAGCTCGGCTTCTTTTCATGGCTTGTGACCATCCCTCTTCCTCTTGATCACATTTCAGAGGTTTTTTTTATGGGATTCAGGTCTCGAAATTGGGCTGGCCATGACAGGGCCCTGATCTGGTGGTACTCCATCCACACCTTTACTGGCCTGGCTGTGTGGCATGGAGCATTGCCCTGCTGGAAAAAAACACTTCTCAGAGTTGGGGAACATTGTCAGAGCAAAAGGAAGCAAGTTTTTCTTCCGGGACAACGTTGTACTTTGCCTGGCTGAGGTTTGTAAAAGACCATAAGGATTGAACCAAAGCGGACTGGAGGGTCTCCTAGTTCATCTTCTCTGATGAGTCCAATTTTCAGCTTTGCCCAACACATGGTTGTCTGATGGTTAGACGGAGACCTGGAGAGGCCTACAAGCCACAGAGTCTTGCACCTACTGTGAAATTGGACTCATCAGAGAAGACGCAATGTTCATCTGGAGCATTTTAATAAACAGCTCTGCGTTTGCTTGTGGCCATGCTTGGCATGTGTTGGGATTGCCATGTCTTGTCAGAGGAGACGTGGAGCCAGCTGATGTCTGTAGTTCCAGAGGAGGCATGTTGAGGAAAAAACAAACATTAAATAAAGATATGATAAACACTATGAACTAAAATGCACATTGCACACTAAATATGACAATTTCGCACTTTACTTTCTCCTCTCATCTCAGCTTTCACTAAAAATTGTCGTATAATCAGATAGGCAATGCATTAAAAAGATGAAAATGGACTCTAATGTTTTACGTATACTGGCCACTACATAAAGCAAGGAATCTGATTTTTCAGATTTAAATATCCGGAAGTAGCAAATACACCAAGACTAGTGTCTAGAACTGAAGGTGTGACAAATGTACTCACGCTCTTTCCTCCCGAAGAAGAAGACTGTGAAAACTAAATGATGGAGAAATTTTATATTAACACACTTAAGCAAACACAGAGAATTTTACATAATTGTGGAAATTGCATTAATTGACATAAAGGCAACTCACTTTTCTTCATAACCAAGGCAAACAGCAGCAGCAGCAGCAGCAGCATCAGAAGCATCAGCAGCAGAAATGCTATTATAATGACTCCCATAAAGCATTCTGTAGGACAGAACCCCATCAGATGTAACAAAGTATAACACATCAGTCAAAAAAAAATATTTTCACCTTGTGACCTCTGTTTATGCTACGATTGTATTTTTTAACTTTAATGCCCCCCGACCTACCATAATGCTTCATTATGCATTCATTATCTACTGTACATGTTTGTGGTACTTTTATGTACTTGTTGACAGTATGGACAAACTAGGGTACAGCATTAACAGTAATATTGGGAGAAACTGTTTTTTTTATCATGCCCCTCAGACATAGATCATTGCTGTATGTTCAGAGCATTTTTAACAACAAAACTTATGACGGTTCCTTTAAGTTCCTCAGATATAAGGTTGTTCAATGTTCACCTGGTGACTTTGGTTCATTCTATGATTGTATGATTGTACAACAATACATCAAAACATAATAATATATTATTAGAGCAGGCTATAAGAATGATAGAGTGGTTTTGAAATGGTAAAATGTAAACTTTTTGTTGTCAACAGTTCCTTCTCAAATGTCAACAGTTCTCTCTCAGTAGTTCATGAGTTGTGTGTGGTATCGAACATTCTTACCCTCTTCCTCAGTCAGGGTGATGAGTGTTGGTTCTCCACTCATGTGTGTCACCTCACAGATGTACTGACTTCTCTTTCTCTCCTCAGGTGACACTGTGATCTCAGCTCTCTTCTGGAAGGTTCCATCCCCATTGGGCAGCGTCTCTCCCATCTTCACATCCTTCTGCATGTCCCATCCATCTCTCCTCCAGGAGATCTTCACCGTAGCTGGATAGAACCCTGTGGCGTGGCACACCACTGTAGAAGATGACTTCTTCTTGATCAGAGACACTTCAGGGACTGAAGGAAGAAGGGGAGGAGATAAAGATAAAGATACAAAACAATTTAAAGACATAGCAGACATGAACAATAGGAGCAAGTTATGCATTGTCAAGTACAAATAGAAGAAAGCACAGAGAGGGCTCATAGCAGGGCTTTCAGCAAGTAACATAATGTCTTCTTTTAACTTTCAGCATGTCAAGTAACGTCTACTGCCACTAAATAAAGAATCTCAATGAGTCCCAAAGTATGTCTGAAACACCACATTGCAAGACCTTTAAACATGATGTTTTTTCATGAGGTCCTACACCACCACAGGAATGCAGCCCGCTGTAGGGCCTCTGCTGTTATCAGTGTTGTGTGAGCTGCCGTACCTTTCCTTCTGAGAGAACTGCTCCCATACTCAACATACTTCTTCAGCCAATCACGGCAATCCTGGGTGAAGTACTGTTTTCTGTCATTAAAACTGGACTCTAAGGGGTCCCATTTGTATTTGCTCCAGGTTGCTAGAGGTTGAGCAGCCACCCATCTCATGTTGGTCACATCCAGTGAGATGAAGTCCTCTCCATCATAACCGTACTCCTCATTGCCATTGATGACGTCACTCTCATCATCCCACTTACAGCCATAGCTTCTCTGGAGAACATGCGCTCCTTATAGACAAAAGTACAATGTTTAGTTACATGAATTAATGTCTGTTAAACTTGTTACATAAAATAATACATCAAAATGTAAGGGTCATAGACAAGCATTGGGAGCCTTTTTTCTTCATCCTTGGGACTTGCTGTGAAAAACTAAGAAGTAAACAGATGTACAGAGGAACATCTAGAGTAACGTCTCTCTTTTTGGGGATTAAAATGGTGAAAAAAAAAAAAAAAGGTGAAAAAACTGCTTGAAAAAAAAGGAAAAATCTTTCCGAATCTACAGATATTCTGTAAATATTCCAAAGGAATATGAATCAAATTATGAAAATATGTATGTTTACACTTGTAAAAATGGAAAACTATTGTAAAATATTGACTGAAAAAAAAGAACACCAACGTGTTCGTACTCATACTAGATGCAATGATGGGTCTGCTCTGTCCACACCACACATGCCTTCCCACTCTTTTTATAAGATTGCAGTGTCAT
The DNA here is from genome assembly GCF_963457725.1 of Sprattus sprattus. Lineage (NCBI taxonomy): Eukaryota > Metazoa > Chordata > Actinopteri > Clupeiformes > Clupeidae > Sprattus > Sprattus sprattus. The sequence continues at coordinate 5,159,856 of NC_137908.1, read as the reverse complement.
GCTCTGTTGACAAAACATTGTGCTGCTCCAGACACTGTCTTACTGTCAAAAAACTGAAGCCAATGGGAGAGGTGCTCTCTATACGTGCTCTCTATACTATACGGCTCCGCCTATCTAACGTCTTTAATATGGCTCTGCCAATTACACCTTGCTGCTTTCAAGACAGTGACTATCACCTCTTGAGGTTCAGAGTGGTGTTTTGAGAGAGGACAGGTAGCAGCTAGCTGGTTAGCCCGCTTACTATGGTAGATATCTTGGTCATACTGTGCATTACCATCTGTTACATAGTCTATTGATATTTTACTTTAATATTTTAAACTAAAATTACAACATGAGACATCATTGAATGTTATGTAGACGATGGGGAAGGGCAAATAATTAACTTGTATTCTGAAAGAAAATAAACTAAGTGTTAAGTGTCACCTATAGTCCAGACAGTCTCACCCAGACATGATCAGTAAACTCACCTGTTGTCTGATTAAAGCGGGATTTTAAAATTCGAATGTCCTCCTTAAGGGCCACCTCAGCCTTCATGGCCTGCTCAGTCTCCGAGTCCCAGTAGTCCTGATCCAGATGCTCCTCCATCCATGGCTGCCCGGGAACCCCATTCCGTGTGCGGCTGTCATACTGACTGATGACCAGACCATCAACCATTCCAACTGCTACAAACTCTGGGAAGCTTGAGATTCCTGAAGTGGCCGTGTAGAAGTACTGCAGGGAATGGATCACTGAAAGGAACAGATCACAGAAAGTAGACACTAAATTATGGGGAAAAACTGCAAGATGAAAGAATGCTGAGGAGTGAGAAGTTTTATTTCTATCTGGATACAAATGGTTTATGCAATGAAAGCTTATTTTATAAGGCCATAGGCAACCCCCATACCAAAGTGATATTGTGTTATCTATGTTTGGATCTTGTTTTCAGTGATAATGACTGAATGAAGTAGACGTGTAGACCTCTGCTCTGCCAATAAAAGTTAAATTAAGGTGATAACGGGTAAATATCCAAGGCAAAAGTGATTGATTGGGCAGGCTATAGGCTTTTTCTTCCTTTCACAAAATAGTTTACCCGCCCCAGCCATCGAGAAATTGGTTCAAGGTGAAAGTTGACGCTGGATGCTCTCTGCACACGTCGGATGTGATGCGGGCTTTGAAGCAGATTCAGATGACTGTAAAGGCAGCATTCTACTGATGGGTGACGCTCAATGGCAACACTGGACAACGGATGGCTGCTGTGTAGCTTCTTCGTGAGACGGGAACTGTTCCATTTCCATCCCATTGCCACAGTTTGTAATGTTTATTATCCTTTATTACAGTATCTTTTCTGGCCTATTCGCACCATGTATGAACGTATGGGACATATGTGATCTCAAAATATATATCTCAAAATATTATCCCCTTTCCCCAGCTCTGTAATTTCCTCCCCACCGACAGTGCCCCTAATACGTCATCATATTAACACAATTCAGTAAACACAGACAATAAGATTTTACAGAGAAAGCAAGTCACCAGGGTACTGTTCGGCGACGCTCGCTAAGCGGTTTAGCGAGCTAAATTCCAGCCAAAAAAAGACAACACCGCTTTATCGAGTTCGCCGAACCAACTTCTGCTCAATAACCATGGTAATTAATCGCTTAGCACTAACCTGCTCCAGGGCAGGCTAACCAAAGTTTAGCTGGCTAAACTTGCCACACCCACGCCAAAAGGAGGGATCCCATTGACAAGGAATCATATTATAGTTTGATTAGCGTAGGAAGAATTCTTTGCGATCGCCAAGAAGATCCATTTTTCCATCATGATGAGTTCTTGTATGAGCGCTACCGATCCACCCGACAAGGAATAATTAATTTAAAAGACCTTCTCGAGTCATTTATTGCATACACCACCATCGAACATTGAATGTCTTCACTTTTTGTAATGTCGGCGATGCGGAGAACAAAGCACTCATAATTATATGACATTGGTACAGTCAGGGTGCGATTTGCCCAAAAACCAGAGGGGGGGATGTTTTTTTTTTTTGTTTTATCATGAAAAAAAAAACAAGCAATACATAGGCCTAATTCTCTTCAAATTAACAATAGACACTACTAGGTTACATTTTGAACAGTATATAAAATAGCCTACATGAAATATATTTTTTTCTGAAACAGGTTACTAGGAGATGCCTAATTTAGTTTCAGGACCGCACCATCAAAAAACAAAGAAGAAGTTTCAGGACCGGAAATGACTGCTTTAAGTTGTGTAGAGGTTAGAGATTATTTTTGCGCAGGTCCTGTTAAAAAGGACGATATGCTGCTCTGGACTCGTTTCATTGTACAGTAGCCTAATTAGCTGGCTTTGCTAGTTTCCGTGTTTTAATGTTATTGTTACAATGTATACAATGTGTTTATGTGCATGGGGACGTTCGCAAATTCTGAGAATGCCGACAATTTGGGTAAGGTGAACGTTAGTGCCAGCGATGTAAGCAAGTGTAAGAAAACGCTGTCACAACCTGTCTGTGGAGGATGTGGATGGTAAGGTGGATGCATGATAAAAAGAGAGAAATAAGCACTATTTATTTGCATTGCTTCAATTTATTGAATTTCTTATACATTCACATTTAGCAGACGGTTTTATTCAAAGCGATTTACAAGGAGATGTAAAACTAAAATTACTACGGAGGCAAAGGGGGTCGAACCGGCAACCTGTAGCATGCAATCCATGAGCTCTAACCGCTACACCAAAGTCACATATTCCACTTCAGAAAAAATATCACGTATTAGAAGGCCTATACACAGTTTCTTATATTGGTGTCACAACCGCGGCAGTGTTGAATTTTGACATGATTATGGTCTTGAATACTTCATAACGCGTTCATGGTCATATCCTGCCTTAGCGGAGACAAAAATGAGTCTTTTTCTTTGAGTTTAGACTATTAAAAATCATGGTTTTGGTGATCGACCTTTCCTGCCTTTTAAAGCAGGACGTGCACGCACAATCTAGCTGATGATTTTAACCTGGGATAAATTAACGAGAGGTTAAAATAAATTAGCGCCCATCGCCAGACGGGCTTGGCCTGTTCTCAATTAGCGAGCTATTAATCTCCAGTTGCGAGCTAAATTAATTATCTTAGCTTCAGTTGTACGCCGAACAGGGCCCAGGTTAGGGGCAAACTGATGTTCTGTTAACTTAATGACTTAATGTAAAACATTGGGTTACAATATAGTACACATGTAGCCCTATAAATAGTCCACTTTCGCTTTTCATAATATATAATTGCTTAAATAATGAAAAATGTGTTTATTATATTATACATACAATAATATATATATATATATTTTTTTTACATAGCCCAGACACGGAACTTGCCGTGAAAGCTGTCAGTTATGTAATGTTGCTGATGGGGTGTTAACATGACTATTAAAACATAAAAATACCAATTGTCGCGTAATGGGGTTTTAAGCATGGTTGACTGATTGGACAGTGCCAGCGGTGTAGTAAAATAAATAGCAGTAAAATGTGCCGAATTAGAGGACAGTAGAATATATATGACAGTTAACTGTCTCACCAGCATTTATTTGTGGATTAACAGCTGTAAGCAGCAACAAGAGGTAATGTGCCAAACACAGCACAGTGAAAGCCCTAGGCTATAGCCTATGGCATAACAGTTCAACTGGATCACCTGTATTCATGTGCAGAATACATTTGAGAGTCCTACAAGTTTCTGGTTAGTGTTTTATTGCTAGTCACCACATAACTAACCTGTTAACTAACTGAAGGTGAATGTAATTATGGTTTCAAATGCATTATGGAACAGTGTTTTTTTTTTTTTTACTGGTTTCATCAGGAAAATCTTTCTACATGCAAAGTTTGATCTGTAACGTTAGTAAACCACACAAATGTTTGTACAACTTCTTGCAGTAATCTCTCTCTCTCCGCGAGTGCTGTGGCATCTAGGAAAACCTATGCACCTGCATTGAATGGTCATGGAGATGCTTGCACAGACGGACATACGACTCGTGTCTACAAACTCGATAATTTTGCATATTCGTCAGCCGCGTGACAGGGCATAAAAAAATTGGGAGATGCACAACCAGTCGAAAGGACACCTAAGTGTACCGCGCCGTGCACAAGGACGGGAACAAACAAAGGTTTCAATTCATGTGAAATGATTCTCCAGATATAACTTCCTTCACTGCCTGCCCTAACCGGTTAAACTGGGCGCCGAAATGACAAACAAGGGCTAACTCAGTCTCACACTCCCAACGCAGGCAGCTATATTTTGTACTTGATTTACCTTCTCACTCTCTCATTTATAGCATGGATAGTGTGAATGATAACGATAATATTGAGAGTAAGCCGGTCCCCTTTGATAGTCGCTTTTTATTTAAGTAACATGTTTCAATTTTTTCCGCAATAAATTGAATTAAACAGAAAAAAAACTCACCGGCAGATGAGAAGGGTAGATAGACGAGAATAAAAACAGCCTGCATGGCTCTCTTTTAATTACACCTATAGGCTAAGTAGACAAGTTAATTCTACATTTGGCATTGTACGCTCTCTGTCTCAACCTCCTACTGTTCTGTGAACAGTCACCTGGCTTACCGAACATACGGAAACTATATTTAAATGTCCTGAACGACACACCTTGACTACAGGCGTGATCACCCGCCAAGATTGCTCGCCCATTGCTCGGCGGGTGGTAGTAAGACGTTACGGCATGCCCAACCCCAAACACATCAAGATGGGACTTGTCAAATCACCAAGACCGTGTAGTATGTTGCAACTCACAGAGTGGCAGTGAAGAGATGAACTATTGCAGCAATCCTGTGGTGAAAAGTAGTCATGACGGGCCCCAGTGCACGCTATTATTATTGCTATTATAACAAACAATTAAGTTATTATTTTGCATTATTTTCTGAAACAAGTCCCTACTTTCATTTCCATCTTTCTTTCCATCACGGCCATTTTGCAATTCAACAATTCATTTTAGAAATAAGCTTGTGGTCAGCTTCTTGCATGATCTCCCAGTTTAGATATTCCTTGTAAATAAGGACGTATAGGGCCAATAGTTTTCCGCGATAAGGAAAACGGACGGAATTCGCGGAATGGACCATTTCAAACGGAATTGCAACATTTCCATCGGAAACATCATTTTGTGCACCCAAATTGCCCAAAAAACCCTGTATTTTACCCTGTAAGACTGAATTTCTTTCATATAAACACAACAACGATCGCCACGATGAACAAACATTAATTGAAGAACCAAAGCAGTCAGGAATTCACGTCTGCACTGAACTCTGCTCCGGCCACGCCCCCCTTTTAAATGGTTGACACGCACACACCTTGTTACAGCCAAATTCAGTCAAATAAATTTGCTCGTCTTCCCAATCGCATTTAAAACAAAAATGTTTAAGTCTTCTGTTCTGTTGATGGCTGGCAAACAACAATCAAAGAAGGGCACGTATTATTCACTCATTTTAAGCCATCAATCTACTTCAGGGTGAACAAAATGAGCTGACACGGGAAAAAAACGGAATTCACCAAAAGTGGAACGGAAAATGCATTTTTTTGAAACGGAAAACTATTGGCCCTAGATGTATAACAATGAAATAGAAAATAAAGAAAACCATACAAGTATTATGAAGACATTTTATGAATTTTAATTTATTTATTTTATCTGGCACTTTTTATTTCTCAGTAACTTGCACTACTGCCTGTTAATGAGAGCTA